>NW_017089935.1:0-388 GCF_001483705.2 Eufriesea mexicana
CATACATCCATACATCCACACATCCATGTATCCATAAATCCATCAATCCGTACTTCCATCCATTCATCCATACATCCATCCATACATACGTCCATTCACCAATCCATCCATACATCGATACATCCATACATACATCCTAACATACATCCATACATACAAACATACATTCATTCATCCATATATCCTTACATTCATCCTTAGATACATCGACACATACATCCATTCATACATCCATAAAACCGACCATATTAACATCCATGCATACCTCCGTACATACAACCATATATACATTCATGCATACATCCATACATACATCCACACAAACATCCACACATACATCCATAAATCCTTACACACATGCATTCATACACCTGTACAACAATACATC
>NW_017089936.1:0-387 GCF_001483705.2 Eufriesea mexicana
CATCCATACATCCGTACAATCGTCCATCCGTACATCAATCCATCCACACTTCCACCCATCCATACAGCCAACCATACATACATACATCCATACATACATCCATACTTCCATCCATCCTTCCAACCAAACATCCACCCATACATACATCCATCGATAGTTACATCCATACATCCATACATCCATCCACCAATCCATCCATCCTACCATGCATCCATACAGACATCAATACACGGATCAATACATACACCTATACATTCATCCATACATACATTCTTACATACATACATACATAAATACATACATAAATACAAACATCCATACATACACCCATGCATACATCCATATATACATCCATACATACATCCATGCATACATCCATACATACAT
>NW_017089937.1:0-388 GCF_001483705.2 Eufriesea mexicana
TGTATGTATTTCTGCGACCTACTCCCGTCTGATATGTTCTGGATGCCTCAGACGAGGCCAGCAGTGGTGATCGCGGCACGGCGGGTTGAGTTATGATACGTTTGCCTTGGCTTGTATTGGCTAGTTACAACGGATTTGTTTGGGACAGCACTGACTATGGGTCTAGGCACTGCAATTCTATGGACTTCTGCGCTCTACATTCCGCTATCACTCTCTACATGTTTCCGGGGACGCCTGGAATAGTGGTCACGGCACGTTATGATGAATCATGCTACGATAGGTCGTGTAACGTTCTTGTTAGGTTAGGAGAGGATAGCTTTGCCTTTTGTTCTATACACAGCTATTCCGTGGATTTCTTCGCTATACTGTGACCTAATATGCTCTGCTT
>NW_017089938.1:0-388 GCF_001483705.2 Eufriesea mexicana
TAATAGTCTGTTGCAAAATAAATTATTATTTTATAAATAAAATATGTGAAAAATAATTTCCTTCGACATAATTAATATTTAACATTTTATAAAAGTAAGAAAATAATTTTTTATAAACAATTGGTTAAGTTATTTTGACATCTGGTTGTTGAAGGAATTAATTTTCATTTTGTATAATGTTCTCATAACATTTAACATTTTTTAAAATAATATTTGAAAAATTATCGTTTACCTTGAAATTATATATTGAGGTAATTTAAATAAAAACATTATTCTTCTTCAAATTATTTTATTATTTATATGTGTATAATATATGAATGTATATGTATATGTGATAGAGAAACAATAATATCGAACCCTTTTTGTTGTTAAGTATTATAAATACATT
>NW_017089939.1:0-388 GCF_001483705.2 Eufriesea mexicana
AGACGTAACATAACCGAACTTAACATAACTCAACCTGACGTGCCGCGAAGGCTATTGCTGGCCCCTGCAGAGCCAAACAGAACATAATAGCGGAGAGTAGAGAGCAGAAATCCTTTGGACCGTAGTGTATATAAGAATACTCAAAGCTACCCAACCCTAACCCAATCAGACAGAACACAGCAAAACAACCTAACTAAACCTCACATGCCAAGACCGCTATTGCTGCCATCCCCAGAGCCATGGAGGACCCACTAGAGCACAGTCCGGCGCAGAAATCCGCCGAAGGGCAGTGTACAGCACAAAAGTAGAAGCTATCCTGACCAAGCTTAGCCTAACCCAACCTAACCGCACGTAGCGAAACTCAACGTATCGTGCCGAGACCAATATT
>NW_017089940.1:0-388 GCF_001483705.2 Eufriesea mexicana
ATTCTTCTTTTTTTACAAAAAGAAATTATTAAAACCATATATTTATTAAAAACTTCAAATATAGCAAATTGATATATTTAATATAATGTTCGAATTAATTACTCAATTTCTTTTTTCAAATAATAAACTTTACTTATTTATAATGTAACTTTATACAATTATTTTATCAATTGAAACAGATTTTAAAAAGATTCTAAAACGGAGATTTCATTTATTTATAATACGTCTAAAACGAATATAATATATTTATACATGATTGAAAATCTGAAGAATTTGAGGGTGTAATTTTTATTTATTTATTTGTATAAATCCTAAAACCCGTTTTACTTTTCATAATAATTTTTAATATTATTTGTCATAAATTATACAGCCATATTATTTTGCATTC
>NW_017089941.1:0-388 GCF_001483705.2 Eufriesea mexicana
TAGCGGTCGAGGCACGTTAGGTTATGACAGGAGCCGTTTGGTTGTATCACGTTTCGATAGGTTTGGCGTGGGTAGTTTTTTCTTTTCTGCTATACTCTGTTATACGGTTATTGCTACGCGCTACGACTATGGTGAAGCCAGCAAATGTTGTCTTGGCGCTTTAGGTTGAGTTAGGCAACGTTTGGCTAGGTTACGTTTGTCTGGGTTACGCTAGCGTAGCTACGACTTTCATGGAATACATTGCTGTTAGGAGGATTTCTGCGCTCTACTTTGCTTTGGCATGTTCCATCTGTCACTGAGGACGCCAGCAATTGTGGCCTAGGCCCTTTAGGTTGGTTTATGTGGTGCTGGGTTATGTTACGTTTGGTTAGGTTAGGATATGATAACA
>NW_017089942.1:0-387 GCF_001483705.2 Eufriesea mexicana
CGTTCGGTTATGTTACGTTTGGTTAGGGTAGGATAGTATAGCTCTGACTTTTGTGCTATACACTGCTATTCTATGGATTTCTGTGCTCTACTCTTCTCCAATATGTTCTGCTCGGCTCTGTGGAGGCCGGCAGTAGGGGCCTCGACACATTAGATGAATTGCGTTACGTTTGGTTAGGGTAGGATAGTATAGCTGTGACTTTTGTGCTGTACACTGCAATTCCATGGATTTCTGCGCTCTACTCTGCTCCAATATGTTCTGCTCAGCTCTGTGGAGGCCGGAAGTATGGGCCTGGACACATTAGTTGAATTACGTTACGTTTGATTAGGGTAAAATAGCATTGCTCTGACTTTTGTGCTATACACTGCTATTCTATGGATTTCTACG
>NW_017089943.1:0-388 GCF_001483705.2 Eufriesea mexicana
GTTTACTTAATTGTTAAAGCATTGGGCGATAATGGATCCGTCCTTTGTCATTCCAGAATTGCAGTAGGACATAAATCGTCACTGAGCACATTAATCCAATGGCTACACTGACCTATTGGTGGATGTACCAACTGCCATACCGGGAATCGTAAATATCATTTTCAGCAACTGATGTATGCATTGGTTATTTTAGAACTACAGTGTAATTTAAGTAATCAGTGAACAGATTAATCTGAGGGCTGCTGTAATGTGATGATGGCTGCACTCAGTACTGTTATGTTAATAGTTAATGCCTCGAGCTACAACGGATTTGCCTTTTCTGATTGTAGAATTGCTACAGATGGCAAGTCATAACTGAATACGTCAATCCAAAGGCTAGAGTGCTATA
>NW_017089944.1:0-388 GCF_001483705.2 Eufriesea mexicana
GGATCCGCGTCGAGTGGACATCCGCCCGCGTTCATGTCGTGGAGGCTCGCCGCCTCCAGTGCTTTTGCTGCCTCGCGTACGGTCACGTGAGGGGGGGTTGCACTGGCGCGGTGGACCTCAGCGTGTCCTGTTTCAGGTGCAGCACTGCGGGACATCGTGTCGGGGGGTGCCGGGCTTGGTCGTCCCTCCGATCACTGGATTGCTGCCCGCCAAAGGCGAAGAGGGTGGCTCGCCCAGCGCCTAGTAGCGCCGCGTCCGCGTCTGCGCCCGCAAGCGCTACATCGGTACCCGCGACCGCGAACAATCCCGTCACCGCGACCGGCTTACATGCTTTGAGAGGTTGAAAGTTCTTATAATATTGTCGTTTGCCGCATTCCAACAGCCACGG
>NW_017089945.1:0-388 GCF_001483705.2 Eufriesea mexicana
ATGTAATTAAACTAATATGTCATATTAAATTATCTAAATTCTTTTTATATATATATACATATATTTGAAAAAGATTGGTTTCTGTATTATAATATTCGTTTTAAATGTAAATAACTATTTTTGTCGTACAAATTAAATTAGTTTAACTTGAAATAATTAAAATAATACGTGCAATTAAGTTATCTAATTTGTATATATATAGTTAGGAAATGTATGTTTATATTGCAATATTCGATTTAAATGTAACTAAAGTTTTTGATCGTACAAATTAAATTATTTTAGGATCCAATAATTCAAATAATACGTGCAATTAAATTATTTAATTTATGTATACGTACATAATTGAAAAATATGAGTTTATATAGCAGTATTCGTTTTAAATGTAAAT
>NW_017089946.1:0-388 GCF_001483705.2 Eufriesea mexicana
ATGTTACGGTTGGTTAGGCTAGGAAAGGATAACTTTGACATTCGTGCTATACACGGCCATTTTATGGGCCACTGCGATATGCCATCCACTAATATGCCATGCTTCAGGGTGGGGAGGTCGGCATTTGTGGGCTAGGCACGTTAACTTTGGTTTGGTTACGTTTGATTTGTTTGGGTCAGGTCAGCTTAAGTTAGGATGTCCCTTACTTTTTTATTATACACTGCTACTCGGACGGCTTCTGAGGACTTCATTGCTCTTCTGTACTCTGCGTTGTTGCCGCGAGGCCAGCAATAGCTCTCGTGGCATGTCAGGCTGGGTTACGTCACGTCTGCTTTTGTGACGTTTGGTTAGGGTAGGATAACATTAACTTTTGTGTTCCACACTGATA
>NW_017089947.1:0-388 GCF_001483705.2 Eufriesea mexicana
ATCCATGCATACATCCATACATACATTTATACATTCATCAATACATACATCCACACAAACATCGATACATATTTCCATACATACATCCATACATTCATGCATACATACATTCATTAATCCACCCATCCATAAGTCCAACCAACCATACAACCATTCGTCCACCCACACATCCGTCCATCCATACATACATCCATACATACATCCATAAATACACCCACACATACATCCATAAATACACCCACACATACATCCATACATACAACCGTACATACAAACATACACACATTCTTACATACATCCATACATCCTTACATACATCCATCCGTCCATCCATCCTTCCATTCGCACGTCCATCCACCCATACGTCCACCCATCTACACATCCGTCC
>NW_017089948.1:0-388 GCF_001483705.2 Eufriesea mexicana
GGTGAGTGGATCTGTATTTTGTCTTTCTAGTATTGTTATTGAATATAAAGCATCATTGAACTTGTTAATCCAACGGCTACAGCGCTATATTGGTGGAGGTGGCAAGTACCGTACTTGCAATAGGAAATATCTCAAGCTATGACAGTACCATTCGTTGATCAGTCCGAAAGTGTTTTGGAATTTTCAAAAATAGTGAACGATGTAGTCCAACGGCTACAGTACTGTGATGATGGATATATCAAGTACCGGGTTGTCAATTGTTAATGCCACGAAGAGTACTGGTTCTGTCATTTGTATTATAGAATAGCTATAATACCTAAATCATCATTGAGCTTATTATTCCATCGGCATCTGTGCTCTCCTGGAAGATGTACTAATTATCGTACTC
>NW_017089949.1:0-388 GCF_001483705.2 Eufriesea mexicana
GTCCTGTCATCTGTTATGGTTTCTGTCATGTTTTAATAAGAATGTCAATTCTAACTATACGTGTTAATGAAATCAAACAATATAGAATTCTAAAGATTGACATAATCATTTTGATGGCATTTGATAATTATCCTGTCATCTATTCTGATTTCTGATATCTTGTAATAAGCTTCGTGACCCAAAGAATGTCAATTCTAACTACATGTGTTAATGAAATTAGATAATATAGAATTCTGAAGACTGACATAATTATTTTGATGGTATCTAATAATTATTCTATCATCTGTTATGGTTCCTGACATCTTTTAATAAGCTTCGTGACCCAAAGAATGTCAATTCTAACTATACGTGCTAATAAAATCAGGCAAATATTGGATTTTGAGGACTG
>NW_017089950.1:0-384 GCF_001483705.2 Eufriesea mexicana
GTCAATAAAATTGAATTTTCCAGCCAGATTCTACAGCATTGCAATGGTTATAGCACACCAAAATGATCTTTCCTCCTTGCTTCTGCAACGAAGATAGCTCGCCATGATATTAGTCGAAAATGTCAACAAAATTGAACTTTCCAGACAGATTCTATGGCATTGCGACGGCTATAGCACGCCAAATGTATCTTTCCTCCTCATTTATGCAAAAAAAGTTAGCTCATCACGTTATTAGTCGAAAATGTCAATAAAATTGAATTTTCCAGCCAGATTCTACATCATTCCAATGGCTATAGCACCCCAAAAGTGTCTTTCCTCCTGACTTATGCAAGGAAGATAGCTCACCACGACATTAGTCGAAAATGTCAATAAAATTGGATTTGC
>NW_017089951.1:0-388 GCF_001483705.2 Eufriesea mexicana
ACACAGAGCCAACCACAATATACTAGAACACAGTAGATCGCAGAAATCCGCCGCAATGCACTGTAAAGCACATAAGGCAAAGAAATCTTGACCAAACCTAACCAAACGTAACATAACTAAACGTAGCGTGCCGATACTACCATTGCTGGCACCACCAGAGCCAAGCAGTACACACTAGGGCACAGAAGAGTGCAAAGATGCGCCGAATAACATTGTACAGAGCAAAAATGGTAGATAGCCACTGCCAAGCTAACCAATCGTAACTCAACCAATCGTAACCTATCTCAACCTGACATAACGAGACTACCATTACTGAGCTCGCGGGAGCCAAGCAGAAACTACTAGAGTACAACAGAGCGCAGAAATCCACCGCATTTCAGTGTAAAGC
>NW_017089952.1:0-388 GCF_001483705.2 Eufriesea mexicana
CTCTCCTATAATATGTTCTGCTTGACTCCGTGGAGATAGGCAATTCTGGTAGCGGCACGTTACGTTGGATTCGATTACGTTTGGTTAGGTTGGGTTGGGCGGGTGAGGTGTGGGTAGCTTCGTCTTCTGTGCTTCACACTGCTATTCTGTGTATTCCTGCTATCCACTGTGCTCTAACATGCTCAGCGTGGCTCTGAGGCGGCCAGCAATAGTGTTCATGGCACCATAACGTGGGTTATGTTACGTTTGGGTAGGTTATGTTTGGCTGGGTTAGGTGTGCATAGCTTTGACAATCGTGGTGTACACTGCTGTTCGTTGGAGTTCTGCGCTCTACTGAGCTCCGGCATATTCCGCTTGGCACTGGGGAGGCCAGAAATAGTGGTCTAGG
>NW_017089953.1:0-388 GCF_001483705.2 Eufriesea mexicana
AAGATTAGAAACTATTTTAAAATCAAGATATTAATACAACAAATAGATTAGGGTAATAAAACCGCACAATATATAATTTAGATGTATAATTCATCTTCAAATATTTATATAAAGCAGGGAATTTTGAAATGAACGAATTATTATGATATATGACACTATTTTGTAATTATTTCGTTGCCTACTATCATTTATTTTATTTGCAACAAAAATATAAGCATGCCATGTTACATAATATATATATATAAACACATACAAAAAGTAGATTCAGTCACAGAAAAATATTTTCTCGCGGTCACTTTTATATGAGACTTCTAGATCACTATATTTTTATAGAAGATAAAGAAAACGAATATATTTTATGTATTATATGTATATACAATTACAAAAT
>NW_017089954.1:0-388 GCF_001483705.2 Eufriesea mexicana
GACCACTACTGCTGGTCTTCCGATATCCAGACTGAAGACATTAGAATACTGTGGGACGCAGGAGTCCACCTAATAGCAGACTTTCGCACTAAAGTCAAAGCTATCCTCTCCTAACTTAGCCAAACGTAACACAATCGAACGTAACGTGACTCAACCTGAGGTGCCGCGACCACTACTGCTGGCCTCCCCAGAGCAAAGCATAACACATTAGCATAGAGTAAGATGCAGAAATCCATAGAATTGCAGTGTGTATCAGATAAATCAAAGCTACACAGGCCTAACACAGTCCAACAGGGTATAGCCAAACATTGCCTATCCCAAAATTCCGTCCCGAGACAGCTATTGCAGCCGTCCCCAGAGCCAAGCAGGGCATACTAGAGGACAGCAG
>NW_017089955.1:0-388 GCF_001483705.2 Eufriesea mexicana
AGCGGTGTCCACAACTTCGTTGGTGCCACGAAAAAGACAAGGAAAAAAAACTTGCGAACAAATTCAATTTTAATCGGTACCACGACACATACCGCGATGCGAGTCCCCGGCCACGTGCACCCACGCACCACGCGCACAGAATGGCACCAATCCACGCGCCAGAAAACGCACCCTTCCGCCAAAAACACCTACCAATAGTAGGAGCGTCGTTAACGCGTCCGTCTCGTTCGACATTCAGCGCGGCACTCTTATCCTAACCAAACCTAGCCTAACCTAACGTAACCAAACATAACCTAACTCAAACTGTCCTGACGTGGCCGTCATTGCTCGCAACCACAGAGTCGAGCAGAGCATAGTAGCGCAATATAGAGCGCCGGAATCCACCGTA
>NW_017089956.1:0-388 GCF_001483705.2 Eufriesea mexicana
CTATCTTCGAAGTTAACACTGGCATTCGGATTATTTCTGTGCTCTACTGTGATCTGCTATTTTCTTCTCGACCTCGTGGAGTCCAGCACTTATGGCCGCGGCACGTTAGGTTGAACTAGGTTACGTTTTGTTAAACTATGTTGGCTTGGCTTAGATTTGGATAGCTTTGAATTATATACTACAAACTGCGATTCTATTGTCCTCTGCGCCCTACTACCCTCTAATATGTCCTGCTTCGCTCTGTGAAGGCCAGCAGTAGTTGTCGCGGCACGTTAGGTTCAGTTAGATTACGTTTTGACGGGTTTGGTTATTTTAGGTTTGGTCAGGTTAGCCTTGACTTTTGTGCTGTACACTGATTATCGGTGGATTTCGTGCTCCAAGTTGCACT
>NW_017089957.1:0-389 GCF_001483705.2 Eufriesea mexicana
TCGACCGAATATATTGCACAGAAGACACAGCTGCACTAACCAAACATAACCTAACCTAGCCACGCCAAGCCTACCCTAACTTGGCCTAACGGGACAAGACCACAGTTGCTGGCATCCCCAGGCCCAAGTAGAACATATTAGAGTACCGCAGAGCGCTGACATCAGCGTTACGCGGTGTAAACCGCGAAAGCCAAAGCTATAATACCCTAAGAAGGCCAAACGTAACGTAACCAAGCGTAACCTAACGGAACTTAATGTTCCGAGATGACTTCTGCTGACCTCGCCCGAGCCAAGCCGAAAACAATAGAGATATGTAGGGTACAGAAATCCACCTAATAAGAGACTATAGTATTAAAGTCGAAGCTATCCTCTCCTAACCTAATCAATCG
>NW_017089958.1:0-389 GCF_001483705.2 Eufriesea mexicana
CGTGCAGAGAATACTATTGCTGAAACCCCCAGACAAAAGCAGAGTGTGATAGCGCTCAGTAGAACGCAGAGCTCGACAGAATATCAGTGTGTATTTCAACAGCCAAATCAATCATCTCCTAACCAGACCTAACGTTACGTGACTGAACGTACCGTAACACAACCTAACGTTCCGGGACCGCGATCGCTGGCCTCCCTAGCCCCAAGCAGAGAATATTTAAGCACACTAGAGAGCAGAAGTCCACCGTATAGCGGTGTATAGCAGGAAGGCCAAAGCCACCCTAACGAAACTTTCCAAACGGAAACAAGCAACACGAAACCTAACTCAACCAAACGTGCCGCGACCACTATTGCTGGCATCCCCAGAGCGATGCAGGACATATTAGAGCA
>NW_017089959.1:0-388 GCF_001483705.2 Eufriesea mexicana
ATAAGGAGCAAAGGCTGTATTGGCGTGCTATAGCCATTGCAATGCTATGGAAACTGGGTGGAAAATCCAATATTACTTACATTTTCGGCTAATATCGTGGTGAGCTACCTTTCTTGCATAAATTAGGAGGAAAGGATATATTGGCTTGCTATAGCCTTCGCAATGCTATAGAAACTGGATGGAAAATACAGTTTTATCAACATTTTCGAACAATATCGTGGTGAGACAACTTTCTTGCATAAATAAGGAAGAAGAATTCAATTGGCGCTCTATAGCCATTGCAGTGCTACAGAATCTGCCTGGAAAGTTCAATTGTATTGACATCTTCGACTAATATCGCGTTGAGCTAACTTCCTTGCATAGGTAAGGTGGAATGATACATTTGGCG
>NW_017089960.1:0-389 GCF_001483705.2 Eufriesea mexicana
CGTTGGGTTGTGCTACGCTGAGTTCGGATAGTTTATGCTTGGTTGGGTTAATATAGGGCAGCTATGACATCTGCGCTGTAAACCGTTATACGGTGGATTACTGCGCTATACATTGCTCTAATATGTTCTTCTTGGCTCTGCGGAGGCCAGCAATTTTAGTCTCGGCACCTAATTTTGAATTACGCTACTTTCGGTTATGTGAGGTTAGGACATGTTAGGTTAGGATATCTTCCACTTTTGTACATTACACTGCAATGCGGTGGATTACTGTGCCCTACTGTACTCTAGCATATTCTGCTCGGCTCTGGGGAGGCAAGCGATAGTGATCTCGGCAGGTTATCTTGAGTTAAGCTACGTTCGGTTATGTTAAGTGTGGTCATGTTAGTGTA
>NW_017089961.1:0-389 GCF_001483705.2 Eufriesea mexicana
GAATATTAGAGAGCAGTAGGGCGCAGAGATCGGCGGATAGCAGTGTATAACACAAAAGTCTAAACTATCACATCCTAACCTCGCCATAAGTAACATAACCGAACATAGCATAGCCTAGATTAACGTGCCGAGACCACCATTGCTGGCATGCGCAGGGACATAAAGAATATACCAGAGCACAGCAGGGTGCAGAAACCCAACGCATTCCAGTGTAGAGCACAGAAGTCAGTCATACCCACACCTAACTTGGTCAAACCTGACCTACCCAAACGTAGTGTAACCCAACACAACGTGACGAGACCAACATTTCTGGCCTACCAGAGAAGAGCAGAACATATTAGAGAGCATTGGAGCGCAGAAATCCACCGACTAACAGATAATAGCACAAA
>NW_017089962.1:0-389 GCF_001483705.2 Eufriesea mexicana
CTTAATAGATTCGAAAGGCAGGATTAGCTGAAATAAGTTTGTTTTATCAAGGTCTAACAATTATGTTGTGTCTAGTTCCTTCAAAGGCTCCATTACAGAATGCTTAAAGATTCCATGGCTATGTCACATACCCACGTATGTCAACTGTTATAATTCCCATGTGCATGAACGAATACCGGAGAGCAATATTTACTCTGTACAGATTCGAAAAGGAGGATTAACTGATATACATTTATTTTTTCGAGGTCTAACAATTACGTTGTGCCTAGTTCCTCCAAAAGCTGCATTACAGAATGCTTGAAGATTCCATGGCTATGTCACATACCCACGTATGTCAACCAACATAATTCCCTCATACATGAACGAATACCCAAGAGCAATATTTACTC
>NW_017089963.1:0-389 GCF_001483705.2 Eufriesea mexicana
TATCCTAACATAGCCAAGCGTAACAAGGCCGAACGTAGCGAAACTCAACCTAACATGCCTAGAACACTACTACTGGCCTCTCCATAGTCGAGCAGAGTATAGTTGAGGAATGTAGAGCGCAGAAATACGCCGGATAGAAGTATATAGGGCAAAAAGCCAATGCTAACTTATCCTAATATATCCAGACGTAACATAACCAAACGTAAGATAACTCAGCATATCGCGCCACGACCATAATCTCTGGCCTCACCAGATTCGACCATATTATAGTACAAGACACTGGAGCGCAGAAATCCACTGAATAGCGGTGTATACCGCGAAAGTCAAAGCTATCCAAACTTAATACGAACTAGCCTAACCTAACCGAACGTAACATATCTCAACTTATT
>NW_017089964.1:0-389 GCF_001483705.2 Eufriesea mexicana
ACACTTTCCGAACCTACCAAATCTTAGCAACACTAGACGTTACGAAACTGAACCAAACGTGCCCCCAACACCATTGCTGGCTTCTCCAGGGCCAAGCAGATTGGTGTAGCGCACAGTGGAGGGCAGGAATCCAACAAATAACAGTCTATAGCAGGAAACTCGAAGCTACCCTAACCAAAATTAGCCTAACCTAACCAAACGTAACCTAACTCAGACTATGGAGGCACGAACGCCATTGCCGTCATCTCCAGAGACGAGTAGAGCATAGCAGAGCACAGCAGGCTGTGGAAATCCAGCGGAAAACAGTGTATACCTCGAAAGCCAAATCAATTCAGACGTAGCCAAACAAACACAACGTAACCAAACGTAACCTGACAAATCCTAACATG
>NW_017089965.1:0-387 GCF_001483705.2 Eufriesea mexicana
TTTTATTGACATTTTCGACTGATATCGTGGTGAGCTAACTTCCTTGCGTAAGTAAGGAGGAAATATGCTTTTTGAGTGGTAATACCATTGCAATGCTATGGACTCTAGCTGGAAAATATAATTTTGTGACATTTTCGGATACTATCGTGGCGAGCAAACTCTCTCACATAAATAAGGAGGAATGATTCTATTGGCGTGCTGTAGCCTTTGCAATGCTATAGAATCTTGCTGGTAAATTCAATTTTACTGACATTTTCGACCAATATCGTGGTAAGCTAACTTTATTGCAAAAATAAGGAGGGTATATTCTACTGGCGTGCTGTTGCCATTGGATTGCTATAGCTTCCAGCTGGAAAATTCAATTTTATTGACATTTCCGAACAATAT
>NW_017089966.1:0-389 GCF_001483705.2 Eufriesea mexicana
CAATATATATATTATATGTAATATGTATAATTATAAACTATATTAACACTATATATATAATAGATTATATTAATTCTTTGCACTGCAAAATTTTTTGGCTAAAGAAAAGTAGGAGTTCAAAAATTTTCTGCCATAAAGCTGATGATATTTTTTTGACGAGTAAATAAGAAATCATATAACAATGATATAATTCTTATAATTGATTTCGATACCTTGTACATCGTTATATTATCTTAAATTTGACATATTAATTAATATCAATCTTCGAAATTTTATCAAATGGCGACTGAGAAGCGACTCTCAAATGCAAAGGGTTAATATTGTATACGTTACTTATACATTCAATATGTTTATATATATATGTATATCAACATGTATTTTATATCAAT
>NW_017089967.1:0-389 GCF_001483705.2 Eufriesea mexicana
CTAGAGCACCATTGTTGCCCTTCCCAGAGCCAAGCTGAAAATGCTATGGGGCTGTGGAGCGCAGGAATTAACATAATAGCAGACTATAGCACTAAAGATGAAGCTAACCTCTCCTAACATAGTCAAACGTAACATAACCGAACGTGACATAACTCAACCTAACGTGCCGCGACCACTATTGCTGGCTTCCCCAGATGCAAGCAGAACACGATAGCGTAGAGTAGAACGCAGAAATCCATAGAATCGCAGTACATATCAGAAAAGGCATAGCTACCCATACCTAACCCGAAAAAACAGAACATAGCCAAACGTAGCCCAGCTGAACCTAAAGCACCGAGACCGCTATTGCTGCCCTCCCCGCAGCCAAGCAGGACGTACTAGAGAACGGA
>NW_017089968.1:0-389 GCF_001483705.2 Eufriesea mexicana
CACAGAAATCCGCCGAATAGCAGTGATCATCACAAAAGTTAAAGCTACCCTGACAAAACTTAGCCCGATATAACCTAACCGAACGTAACCTGACTCATCGCAACGAGCAGGGGGCACTGTTGCTGGAACTCCCGGAGCCTAGCAGAGCACATTAGTGGAGTGTAGAGCGCAGAAATCCCCAGAATCGCAGTATATATCAGAAGAGTCTAAGTTACCCAAACCTAACGCAAACCTGCAGAACATAGCCAAACGTAGCATAATTAAACCTAACGTGCCGACACAGATTTTGCTGCACGCCCCGCAGCCAAGGAGGACATACTAGAGCAGAGTGGAGCGCAGGAATTCACCCAATAGCAGTGCATAGCACAAAAGCTAAAGCTGCCTCTCCT
>NW_017089969.1:0-389 GCF_001483705.2 Eufriesea mexicana
GCGTCCCGGGGGCGTCCTGGCAATTGCGTCGCTGCGAAGTCCAGGGCGCACCGAAATGTGGAGGGCTGGCCATCGTGGGGGACTTAGTGAGTAAGAACCACACCTAACCCGCCCCCTCCCCTAAGGGGGCCGGGAATCTTTGTAAGATTTCCCCCACGTGAGAAATAAATGTTAGGTTAAGTTTGGTTGGTGTGGATTCAACTCTTGTGTTATACGCTGCTATTCCGTCGATATCTGCGGTCTGCGTAGCACCACTAGCGTCCGCTTCTCTCCCGGGATGCCAGCAATGGTAGTCGTGGCACGTTTTGTTGTGTTAGGTTAGGTTTGGCTAGGTAAGGTTCGGTTAGGTTTGGACCGGATAGCTTTGACTTTTAGTTGCACACTGCTAT
>NW_017089970.1:0-389 GCF_001483705.2 Eufriesea mexicana
ATAGGGGCGTCCCCACGGATCGCTTTCGAGGGTCGAGAGTAGTTCGTCCCATTGCCGAGATTTAGCTCTGCGAATCTCCCTCCGGAGATCGCCCACCGCAGACTGGTACCCGCGATAGAGACGCGCGATTTCCTCGGCCGACACCGCGCGTCGTCGACGACGCGCCCGAGTGTGCTGGCACCGGGCGAGCACGCAGAGCTCCCGGAGCTGCGCGATTTCAACCGACCACCAGTGCACAGCACCACGCGAAGGTGGCTCCTTCGCGCGCGGCATGGCGACGTTGCACGCGCGCGTCATCGCAGCCCTTAGCCGCTCCGCCCCTAAGATTTCTTCGTCGTTTTCGCGCCCGACAGCCCCATCCGCCCAGGCGACGACCTGGACGGCCGCGG
>NW_017089971.1:0-389 GCF_001483705.2 Eufriesea mexicana
TCAGCAATAGTGGTCTGGGCACGTCAGGTTGAGTTGCTTTACGTGTGTTTATCTGACGCTTGGTTAGGGTAGGTTAGGTTGGGCTAGGTTTGGTTACGTTTGGTGAGGTCAGGCTAGGATAGCTTTGACGTATGCGCTACAAACTGCTATTCGGCGGATTTCTGCGCACTACTGTGGTCGAGGTCGCTCTGCTTTGCTCTTTTGGGGCCTCAATAGCGGCCGCGGCTAGTTATGTTTAGTTACATTACGTTCGATTAGGTCAGGTTAGGTTATGTTTGACCAGGTTATCTTTGCCTTTTCTGCTCCTCACTGCAATGCGGTCGATTTCTTCCCTGTACTGTTCTTTAGTATGTTCTGCTTGTCTCTGAGGAGGCCAGAAGTAGTGGTCA
>NW_017089972.1:0-389 GCF_001483705.2 Eufriesea mexicana
TGCAATAATTTCAATATTCGCCAAACGCAGTCGGACCGAAATATTTGGTCCAAAAATGGGCAAGAAATCGCGACAGCTCGAAAGCTCTCTGTCACAATGCATACCATTAGGTACGTACGTAAGCTCGCATGCGGCGAAATCTCGCACTCCCAGCTAAGCTTGCAAGCTCAGGGCGGCGTCGAGAAGTACTCGCCGTACTAACGAATTGACTCAGATTTTAAAACGCTGTAAAATCCGAACCACGTGACCCACGCTCACGCAGTTCACACATCTAACCACCATGCATCTGGGGATTAGATATATCTCCACCGCATTCCATTCCGAGGATATACAATAATGTCAATATTCGCCGATCGCAGTCGGACCGAAATATTTGGTCCAAAAATTGG
>NW_017089973.1:0-389 GCF_001483705.2 Eufriesea mexicana
TCAGAACATAAAGAAACGTGGCATAACGCAACCTAACGTGCGGAGACCGCTATTGCTAACTTCCCAGAGACAAGTCGGTCATACTAGAGCAGAGTAGAGCGCTGAAATCCCCCGAAAAACAGTGTACAGTAAAAAGGTTGTAGCTATCCTAGTCAAACTTAGCCTAACCCAACCCAACCGAATCTAACATGACTAAACATAACACACGGAGACCACACTTGCTGGCCTTCCCAGAGCCAAGCTGAAAATGCCAGAGCACAGTAGGGCGTAAAAATAGACCCAACCGCAGGCTACAGCACTAAAGTCAAACCAATCCGCTGCTAACGTATCCAATCGTAACATAAACAAACGTAACCCAACTAAACCTAACGTGCCGTGAGCTCCATTGC
>NW_017089974.1:0-389 GCF_001483705.2 Eufriesea mexicana
CTGACACGACGTTACGTGCCGAGGCCACTACTTCTGGCCTTCCCAGAGCCAAGCTGAAAATGCTAGCGCACTGTAGGGAGCAGAAATCCACCTAATGGCAGAATATAGCACTAAAGTCGAAGCTATCCTCTCCTAACCTAACCAATCGTAACATAGCCAAACGTAACCTATCTCAGCCTAACCTGCAGCGGTCACAAATGCTGGACTCCCTAGAGCCAAGCAGAACACCTTAGTGGACAGTAGGACGCACAAATCCTTATAATAGCTGCGTAAATCTGAAAAGTTCAAGCTACATGAACATATCCCAAACCAGCCGAACGTAATCAAACATAGCCTAACACAACTTTACGTGCCGAAACAACTATTGCTGCACCCCCCCCCCCCCCCCC
>NW_017089975.1:0-390 GCF_001483705.2 Eufriesea mexicana
CGCCGAGAGCACTATTGCTGTTCTCCCCCGAGCCGAGCAGAGTGTAGCAGAGCAATGCGGAGCGCAGAAACCCGCAGAATAGCCGTGCATAGCACAAAAGTCACAGCTACCCTATAGTAAACTAACCAATCGTAGCATCACAAAACGTAGCATGGCAAAACCTATCGTCCCACGGCCACTATTTCTGGCCTCCGCAGAGTCGAGCAGAATATGGTGGAGCACAGCAGGGCACAAATGTCAGTAGGATACCTGTCTTGTGCACATTAGTCAATGTTATCCTAACGTAACCAAATGTATGCAATCACAACCTAGCGCGCCGAGACCACCATTACTGGTTTCCGCGGAGCCAAGCAGAAGGTACTGGAGTACAATAGACCGTAGCTATCCACC
>NW_017089976.1:0-390 GCF_001483705.2 Eufriesea mexicana
AGAAGTCAAAGATACCCTAACCTAACCCAAACAAACCGAACCCAACCAAGCGTAACATAACTCAATCGAGCGTGCCTAGACCACCATTGCTGGCCTCCCCAGAGTTGAGCAGAATATAAGAGAGGAGGGTAGCGCCCTGGAAACCATAGGATCTCAGTGTACAGCAGAAGAGCCAAATCTATACTGACAAAACCAAACCTACGTAACATAACTGTACGTAGCTTATCTCAACATCACGTTGCGCGACCACAATTGCTGGCTTCACGGAGTCGGGCAGAATATGGCAGAGGCGTGTAGCGCCCAGAAATCCATAGATATACACTTTATAGGAGGAAAGTCGAAGCTGCACTAACCTAACCCAGGCTAACGTGACCTAACCATATGTAGCCC
>NW_017089977.1:0-390 GCF_001483705.2 Eufriesea mexicana
TTCCAGAAATAGCGGCCGCGGCGCGTTACGATGTGTTAGGTTACGTTTGGATAGGTTAGATTTGTTGGAATTAGATCAGGATATCTCTGACCTCCGTGATATACACTGCCACTCTATGGACCTCAACGCTCTACAATACCCTAATACGCCATGTTTGGCATTGGGAAGACCGGCAATATTTGGCTAGGCAAGTTATGTTGGGATTGATAACGTTGTTTATGCCATGTTTGGTTAGGTAAGCATAGGGTATCTTCGACTATTGCGCTATACACTGTAATTCTGAGGGTTCCTGCGCTCCACGTTGCTCTACTCTACTCTGCTCGGCTCTAGGGAGGCCAGCAATAGTGCTCGCAGCAGGTTAAGTTTAGTTATTCTACGTTTGGTTAGGTT
>NW_017089978.1:0-390 GCF_001483705.2 Eufriesea mexicana
CCCCCCCCCCCCCCCGCCCCACCGCCAGAGTCGAGCAGAGTACAGTAGAGCATTGTAGAGTGTGGAAATCCACCGAGCAGCAGCCTATGGCACAAAAGTCAACAATAACCTATCCAAACCTATCCAAACGTTATAAAAGCAAACGCAACGTAACTTAACCTAACGAGCCGCGACCACGATTGCTGTCCTCCACATCGCCAAGCAGAACATATTAGAGAAGCATAGAGCGCAGATGTCCATAGATTTGCAATGTATTGCAGAAAGACAAAGCTGCCCTGACCTAACCCAGACTATCCCAACCTAACCAAGCGTAGCCTAACTAAATGTAACGTGACGAGACCACTATTGCTGGCCTCACCAGAGCCAAGCAGAGCATGTTAGAGGAGATTA
>NW_017089979.1:0-390 GCF_001483705.2 Eufriesea mexicana
AAGAAATGACGTCATTTCCAAGAATTCCCGTGGACAATGCTTTTGCATTCTCATCGTAAAATTTCTGGCTGATTTTGTGACTTTGTATTAGAATAACATAACATGATAGGAGGTTGCTGCTCGCCGACCAATTTCAAGATTTTACGTCGTTTCCAAGAATTCTCTGGGCAATCATTTTTCTGCTTTACAGTACGTTTCAAATATTTTACTTACCTTATACTTACCTTACCTACTTACCTTCCCTTACTTGCATTCCTTTCTCATACTTACCTTAATTCCTCTACATTTAAATATCATTTAAACAGATTTTGCCCACCCTCTGTATTCAGTGTTCAAAGAGAACATTGAAAATTCACAAGAGATAGGAAATATCTTAAACTTTGTGCGTAG
>NW_017089980.1:0-390 GCF_001483705.2 Eufriesea mexicana
AGCGGTCGTGGCACGTCATTTTGGGTTACGTTACGTTAGCTTATGTTACGTTTATTTAGGTTAGGATATGATAGCATGACTTTTGTTCTATACTCTGCAATGCGGCAGATTACTGCGCTCTACTGTGTTCTAGTATATTCTGCTTCACTCTCGTGAGATAAGCAGTAGTGGTCTCGGCGCGTTAGGTTGATTTAAGCAACGTCCGCTTATGTTACTGTTGGTTATGTTAGGATAGGGTAGCTTCGACTGTTTTGTCACGCACTGCGATTCTATGATCTTCTGCTCTATAATCACCTCTAATATGTTCTGCCTGGCTATGGGGTAGGCAGCAGCAGTGGCCTCGGCACGTTAGGATTAGTCATGCTATGTTTGGCTTGGCTAGGTTAGGCT
>NW_017089981.1:0-390 GCF_001483705.2 Eufriesea mexicana
CTACTCTCCCTCTCTTAGACATAGATGTGTATGTGAGAGCGATTATACTTTGTCCAGTAGTGTCGTTCTCTTTGTCTTTGTCGTTGTAGTCGTTTTTGTTGTCGTTGTGTTGTGCTTGTTGTCGTAGTCGTTGTCGTCGTCGTTGTCTTTGTCGTTGTAGTCATTTTTGTTGTCGTTGTCGTTGTCGCTGTGGTCGTTGTCATTATCATTGTGGTCGTTGTTGTTGTGGTCGTTGTGCTCGTTGTCGTTGTCGTTGTCGTTGTCGTTGTCGTTGTCGTTGTGGTCGTTGTCGTTGTCGTTGTGGTCGTTGTGGTCGTTGTCGTTGTGGTCGTTGTCGTTGTGGTCGTTGTCGTTGTGGTCGTTGTCGTTGTCGTTGTCGTTGTCGTTGTC
>NW_017089982.1:0-388 GCF_001483705.2 Eufriesea mexicana
TATAACCTGTTATAGCATGGTGAGTAGAGCGCCCAACGCCTTCAAACGAATGGCAAGTGCAGCTATCTACTTGCCAGAGAATGTGTATATTCAAAATCTATAACCTGTTGTAGCTTGGTGAATAGATCGCCCAACGCCATCAAACCGATGGCAAGTAAAGCCATCTACTTGCCAGAGAAAATGTCTATTCAAAATATATAACCTGTTATAGCTTGATGAATAGATCGCATAAGGCCTTCAATCCAAAGGCAAGTACAGCCATCTACTTGCCAGAGAATAGGACTATCCATAATCTATACCCTGTCATAGCTTGGTGAATAGATCTCCTCACGCGTTCAATCCAATGGCAAGTACAGCCACCTAATTTCCAGAGAATAGGTCAATTCAA
>NW_017089983.1:0-390 GCF_001483705.2 Eufriesea mexicana
AGTGGTCGCAGCACACTAGATTGGTTTAGGTTACGCTTGGTTACGTTAAGCTTGGTCTGGTTATGATACGTTACCTGTGACTTTTCTCCTGTAGCCAGCAGTTCAGTGCATTAATTCGCTTTGCCGTGCTCTAATATTTTCGGTTTGTCTCTGGGGAGGCCAGCAATAGTAGCCTCGGCACGATAGGTTGATTTCCGCTACGCTCGATTAGGTTTGGTTGTATTGTGCTCCGCAGTGATAGCACTGCTTTCGTGCTATTCACTGATGTCCGGTGGCCTTCTGCACTCTACTGTGCTCTACTACTTTCTGGTTTGTCCTGGGGACGCCAGCAGTAGCAGTCGCGGCAAGTTATGTTGAGTTGGCCTGTCTTCGGTTAGGTTACATTAGCTT
>NW_017089984.1:0-390 GCF_001483705.2 Eufriesea mexicana
TTTTAGAAAATTATCGGTTTCTTCGCGATGTAGTCCTGCTACTGCAGCAGAACTGCGCGCAACAGCGCAGAATAGCATTATTCGCTGATTAACACATCTTCCATGCATTATCAGCGCAGTTTTTTAATAGTTTCAGTGCACTTTTGGAATAATTGGGTTTTTTGTGGTCAAGTTTCCTTTACTGCTTCAGAACTGCACAAAATATCACAATTTCAGTAATGACACACATTTCCAGCAATTGCAGTGTTGCTTGATCGCTGTTCCATCCAATTTTCAGAATACTTGCAATTTTTGGCGAAGATTTACTACTGCCTTATAACTGCACAAGAATATTTCTTTTATTAATATCACAAATTTCATGCAATTTCGGTGTAATTTGACTACAGTTTC
>NW_017089985.1:0-390 GCF_001483705.2 Eufriesea mexicana
GCCGCGAAAGACGAACGCGGTGAGGAAGGTAAGGGAAAGATGGCGAGGAACAAAGAGGTGGAGAAAGAGACTGCCACACGCGTGGCGTCCTCGCGGCCGGGAATAAAGGAAAGAAACTCGCAGGTAGACCTTCTGCCAATCCCTTCGTCTTATCCACGATACTTTAATATCGGATATGGCAATAAATTACGTATCGACGTAAAAGCGGCTTCTCTGGCCCCGTGCTCTGGCAGCACGGCACGAAAACCTCTTCCTCTGGTGCCCTCTTGTGTCCCAGTCCTCGAGCAGTGCCTCTTCTTCACCCTCACCCTCTCTCTCTCTCTCTTTCTCCCTCTCTCTTTCACTCTATATTCCATTCTTCCGCTGTTCTCCTACCCCCCCCCTCCTCCC
>NW_017089986.1:0-390 GCF_001483705.2 Eufriesea mexicana
AGAACATTTACATCGTAAAGATTGTGAGGATCAAGGTGTTTACGAATCTATTTTGCCTTAGTTTTTGGCTTTCTTCATTAGAACATATATTTTCATGGATAACAATTGCAAAATTTACGTTGTAAAGGAATATCAATCAAATGAAATTGATAATTGTAGAATATAAATAAGTAGTTTTGTATTTCACTATAAGTACCTACCCTAATGGTTCAATTGACAATTCTATTATTAATTTCAAATTAATACTGTAAATATTAATAACAGTATTGTTCACTTCGACTGCAATTTGATTTAAGTTTTCTGAAATAAAATCTGTATTTGTCTATTTTTTAAATTTTTCTTGAAATCCATAGTAGCTTCAATATTTGGTGGGTCGTAAATCTGTGATGT
>NW_017089987.1:0-390 GCF_001483705.2 Eufriesea mexicana
CCTAACTCAACCCAACGTACCGCGACTACTATTGCTGGCCTCCAATGAGCCAAGCAGAAAGCGCTAGTGGAGAGTAGAAATCAGAAATCCGTGTAACCGCAGTGTAAATCAGGAAACTCAGAGCTACCACAGCCTAACCAAAGTAAATGGAACACAAACAAATATAGCCTAACCAAACCTAGCTTGCGGAGACGGCTATTGTCGCCCTTGGCAGAGCCAAGCAGGTCATACTAGAGCACAGTAGAGCGCAGAAATCCACCGATTAGCAGTGTATAGCACAAAAGTTAAAGCCACCCTGACCAAAGTTAGTCTCACCCAACATAACCAAACGTAACCTGGCTCAATATAACGTGCCCAGACAGCTATTGCTGGCCTTCAAAGAGCAAAGCT
>NW_017089988.1:0-390 GCF_001483705.2 Eufriesea mexicana
CTAAACTATGCAAACGTGACATTAGCGAACGTTACGAAGTGCAAACTGACGTGCCGCGACCGCTATTGCTGGCATCACGAGAGCTAAGCAGAGTACAGCAGTGCAATGTAGAACGCTGAAATCGTCCAAATAGCAGTGTATAGCACAAAAGTCCAAGTTATGCTAATCTAACCTGACCCAAACTAACCTAACCGAGCGTGGAGTAACTAAACATAACGAGTCGAGGCCTCTGTTGCGGGCCTGTCCAGAGCCAAGCAGGACATATTAGGGCACGGTAGAGCGCAGAAGTACACCGAATGGCCGTGTACACAACATAAGTTAAAGCTATACTAACCAAACTTAGCATATCCCTGCATATCCGAACGTATCTGACTTAACATAACGTGCCGA
>NW_017089989.1:0-390 GCF_001483705.2 Eufriesea mexicana
TAAAGTCAAAGATTTCCCAACCATACATAACCGAACCTATCCTAACCGAACGCAGCATGACTTATCCTACTTTGCCGCGACAATCATTCCAGGTATCCACAGATTCAAGCAGAGGGTTGCAGCTCAGAGTACAGCGCAGGCGTCCATATTATCACATTGTCTAGCAGAAAAATCAAAGCTATCGAAACCCCACCCATGCTAAAATATCTAGCCCAACGTAACTTAACTCAACCTAACATGCTGCGGACACAATCTCCGGCACCCCAGAGCAGATCAGAGCACATTGGAGCACAGTAGAGTGGAGAAATCAACCGAAAAGCATTATAGAGCACAAAAGTGGGAGGCAACCCCTCCTAACCTATCCAATCGTTATACTGACAAACGAAACAG
>NW_017089990.1:0-390 GCF_001483705.2 Eufriesea mexicana
AATAATAATTAATAATTAATTAATTAGGGACAAATTTATATCAAAAGTTATATGTGAAAGTTCTTGAAGGTTGTGCCTTTACGATTCAATTATAAAAGTTCATAAATTAATAGCAGAAATTGAGCAATTTATTAATTTTCTAGTATCGAATGAAAATTCAAACGACACCAACGCTTCAAGGTTCCAGTTCAATCTCATAGACGGCGCTGATCGAAAGCGGTTGAATTTGAATCGGTTATCAACTTTGGTTATATGCTTCTGACACATTCTATTAATGGGCGATAATTGTATAATGGATATTTTCGACTGTAAATGGCGAATTAATCTATAACTGGAAAGAATGACATAAGATTGTGGCAGCGATGAAAACAAAAGGAGACCTCGGGTGAG
>NW_017089991.1:0-390 GCF_001483705.2 Eufriesea mexicana
GCCAAGCAGAACATACTGCAGAAGAGTTAGGAGCAGAAAACTGCAGAATAGCGGTGTGTCGCATAAAAGTCAATGTCACTCCCTCCTAACCTAAACAAACGTAACCCAACCAACCTAACGTGACGAGATGTCTACTTCTGCCATCCCCATAGCCATGCAGAGCATATTAGAGGAGAGTAGAGCACAGAAATCCATAGAGCAGCAGCGCATAGCACAAAAGTCAACGCTACCCTACCCTGACAAAACCAAGCGTAACGGTTTTCAACCAAACGCGGCGAGACCATTATCGCTGGCCTCCGCAGAGTCAAGCAGAATATACCAGGATGCAGTAGAGCGCTGAAATCCCCCGCATTACTGTGTACAGCGCCACAGTCGAAAGTATACATGCCA
>NW_017089992.1:0-390 GCF_001483705.2 Eufriesea mexicana
TCGTAGAAATATAGTAGAATCTTTAAAGAAGTTCGTGTTAAAGAGAATTCTTCGTGACAATACTTGTAATCAAAATTCACATTGATATAATCGATCCTTACTCTCACCACGAAACATTTTATTTAATTTCCAAAAGGTGGAACCTTGGATCACACGACAATATCTTTTTCGTTACCATTTTGGAGAATAAGTATTGTTCAGAACTGTTAATGATAATAAAAAATATTAAAATATCAAATACTAGCATACTAAAATGCTAAAATACTGAAATACTGAAGTATTAATATATTAAATATTAGAATACTAAAATATTACTGTAATAAATATTAAAATACTAAATTTTCAGATATTATAATATTAAGATACTGAAATTCTAGATATTAAAATATT
>NW_017089993.1:0-390 GCF_001483705.2 Eufriesea mexicana
TAACCCAACTCAGCCTAACGGGCCGAGCCCGCTATCTCTGGCCTCCCCGCAGCCAAGCACAGCATAATAGAGCACAGTATAGCGAGAAAGTCCACCGAATAGCAGTATATAAAGCAAAAGTCATTGCTATCCTCTCCCACCCTAACCAAACGTAACATAACCAAACGTCGCACAAATGGAACTAACGAGCCTGGACCACCATTACTGGCCTCCTCACAGTCGAGCAGAGTATTGCAGTTCAATGTAGAGGGTAGTTATCTGCCAGAAAGCAGGGTATACCACACTCTGACTTTCGTGCTATAAGCTGTTGTTAGGTGCAATTCTGCTCTCTACAGTGATCTAAAATACTCTGCTCGTATCTGTGAAGCACAGCCATAGTGGCCGCTGCAA
>NW_017089994.1:0-390 GCF_001483705.2 Eufriesea mexicana
GTACTGTTTATTTATTTCAGTAATAATATCTCGAATTTGATATTTTATCACGATTTTAACTAAAAATTTAACTTTAATGATCACTAAAATTAAAAGTAGTTTTTAAATTATATCGGTATAATATTGGTAGGTAATATAATTAGATATAATAATGCAGTAAGTATAGTATAATATACTATTATTATTTTGATATAATATTGGTAGGTATAATAATATAGTAAGTATAGTATAATACACTATACTACGTTTTTAAATTATACTAGTTTTTAAATTATATCGATATAATATTGGTAGGTATAATAATATAGTAAGCATAGTATAGTGTATTTTACTAGTTTTTAAATTATATTCGTATAATATTGGTAGGTATAAAAATATAATAAACATAGT
>NW_017089995.1:0-387 GCF_001483705.2 Eufriesea mexicana
CCACCTTATTTATGCAAGAACGGTACCTCACCACGATATTAGTCGAAAATGTCAGTAAAATTGTATTTTCCAACCAGATTCCAGAACATTGCAATGGCTATAGCACGCCAATAGAATGTTTTCTTCTTATTTATGCAAGAAAGATAGCTCACCACGATATTAGTCGACAGTGTCAATAAAATTGAATTTTCCAGGAAGTGTCTATAGCATTGCAATGGCTATAGCACGCCAATAGAACCTTTTCTTCTTATTTATGCAAGAAAGGTAGCTCACAACGATAGTAGTCGAAAATGTCAGTTAAATTAAATTTTACATCTAGACTCCTGAGCATTGCAATGGCTGTAGCACGCCAATAGAATTTTCCCTCCTTACTTGTGCAAGGAAGTC
>NW_017089996.1:0-390 GCF_001483705.2 Eufriesea mexicana
ATATTCTGCATGGCTCTGCTGAAGCCAGCAATAGCGGTCTCTGCACTTTAAGTTAAGTTAGGTTGCGTTTCGTTATACTACGTTTGGATAGGGTAGGAGAGGATAGCTGTGTCTATTGTGCTATACAATGCTATTCGACGGATTTCTGCACTCCACGTTGCTCTTCTTTATTCTGCTTGACTCTGGGACGCCATTAATAGTGGTCTCTGTACGATAGGTTAAGATAGGATACGTTTCGTTACGATATGCTAGCTCTGGTTAGGTTTGTATTGCTTCGCTTTCGTGGTATGGACCGTTGTTCGGTTGGTTTCTGCGCTCTACTGCGTTCTACTATGTTTTGCTTGGTTCTGGGGAGGCCAGCAATAATGTTCTCGGCGCGTAAGTTTGAGA
>NW_017089997.1:0-390 GCF_001483705.2 Eufriesea mexicana
AGGCAGATATAGGAAAATCGATTCGTGATTCACTGTCAATTCAATGGCAGAATTTTGAACGCCATGCCTCGGGATTTAGGTTTCAATGGCGGGTGCCATAGTCAAGAACGAAGTCGGTCACACGTGGAATATGTTCGAACGTTTAGTATGAATGCGACGAAGAATAACACATAATTGAAGCAGGAAGACATCGACGAAAATTAACGAGTCTGCCCTGTGATGTTCACGTTCGGCTTTGTCTACGACTCCGTCCACGTCTCTCGCCCGTAATACTCGTGTTCGACCCAACTCCATTTCCACGTCTCTCGCCCGTAATACTCGTGTTCAACCCAACTCCCTTTCCACGTCTCTCGCCCGTAATACTCGTGTTCGACCCAACTCCCTTTCCAC
>NW_017089998.1:0-390 GCF_001483705.2 Eufriesea mexicana
CTGTACAGTGATATTCGGTGGATTTCCGCGCGTTGCTGCGCTCTAGTATGCTCTGCTAGGCTCTAGGGAGGACAGCAATGGCGGTCTCGGCACGTTAGGCTGAGTTATGTAACGTTTGGCTTTGGCTATAACCCCTTGGTTTGGGTTTGGTTTGGGTAGCTACGACTTTTCTGGTGTACACTGCAATTCTATGAATTTCTGCGTCCTACCATACACTAGTGTACGCTGATTGGTTCTGGGAAAGCCAGTATTAGATGTCGCATCACTTTAGGTTGTGCCAGGTTACGTTCAGTTACGTTGGGCTAGGATAAGTTTGGTCAGAGTAGCTACAGCTTTTGTGCTGTGCAGAGCAACTCGATCGACTTCTGCGCTCTACCGAGCTATAGCATG
>NW_017089999.1:0-388 GCF_001483705.2 Eufriesea mexicana
CATAAATAAGGAGGAAGAATCCTATATGCGTGCTATAGCCGTTCCAATGATATAGAATGTGGTTGGAAAATTCGAATTTGTTGACATTTTCGACCAACATCGTGGTGAGCTAACTTTCTTGCATAAACAAGGAGGAATGATTCTATTGGCGAGCTGTAGCCATTGCAATGTTTTAGAATGTAGCTGAAAAACTCAATTTTATTGACATTTCAGGCTAATATTGTGGGGAGCTAACTTTTTTGCTTGAATAAGGAGGAAAGACAATATTGGCGTGCTATAGCTGTTGCACTGATATAGAATGTGATTGGAAAATTCAAATTTATTGACATTTTCGACTAATATCGTGGTGAGCTATCTTCCTTGCATATGTAAGGAGGAAAGATCCTCT
>NW_017090000.1:0-390 GCF_001483705.2 Eufriesea mexicana
CTACTGGCGTGTTATAGTCATCGCATTGCTATATCATCCAGCTGGAAAATTCAATTTTGCTGACATTTTCGACTTATATCGTGGTGAGCAAGCTTTTTTGCATAAAAAAGGAGCAAAGATCGAATTGGCGTGCTATAGCCATCGCAATGATATAGAATCTGGCTGGAAAGATCAATTTTGTTGACATTTCCGTGTAATATTGTGGTTAGCTATCTTTCTTACATATATAAGCAGGAAATATTCTGTTGGCGTGCTATAGGCATTGCAAAGCTGTAGAACCCAGAAGGATAATACAATTATATTGACATTTTCGACTAGTATCGTGGAGAGCTATCTTCCTTGCCTAAATAAGGAGTAAAGATGCTTTTTGAGTGCTATAGCCATTGCAAT
>NW_017090001.1:0-390 GCF_001483705.2 Eufriesea mexicana
CTCTGTGTGGATATTCCAGCGATTATTTTATTTTAGCGATATTTTAGGTTTTCTTTTGGATTTTTTCCACGTCTCCGATCGATTATTTTACCTAATGGAGAAAATTTCGAGAAGCGATGAGAAAAGGGACGAAAAAGATGGGACGGGGAGCCAAGAAGCTTACAGCGAAAGCAAAAGGGGATGAAACGTGCGCCTGTTTTTAGTTCCTCGTTTCCCACCCCGGGATTAAACAGCCGACTTCTTTCGAGACGAGACGTCGGAAAACTGTGAACGATGCGATTACGAGAAAAATAAATCCTGTTACCTTACCCCTGGCAGTTAGAGAATTTTTGCCTCCACTTTTGTGCCGAGATACACTTAAACGAGACACAAGAAACCGAGGATGGAGCA
>NW_017090002.1:0-390 GCF_001483705.2 Eufriesea mexicana
TGTTTCTCTCTCCCCTCTCTCTCTTTGTCTTTCTCTTTCTCTTTCTCTTCCTCTCTCCGAAACACGTCTGCTGTCTTGGAATTCAACGCGTAAAAGCTGTGCTGCTAGAGGGTGCGCGACGCTGCTAGCCGGCGACCTTCTAAGCCAGCAAGTTTGATTTCAGATATTAAGACTTTAATATCACTCGCGTACATTCGATGGCTCTGCCAGGCTCGCTTGATTAAGATCAACGAAGCTGAAATCCATTAGCCCGATCAGGGTGGCGGTGGTTACCTGTTCTTGCGGGTGCAGGGACCAGGGATTGGAAAATTCCTGGGAAAATTCTTTGGCTTTCTTTTCTCTGAGTTACTTGGAGTGCTGTGACGAGGTTAGAGCTATGGCGACAGTTTT
>NW_017090003.1:0-390 GCF_001483705.2 Eufriesea mexicana
CTTGGCTCTGGGGATGCCAGCAATAGTGGTCGCGGAACGTAAGGTTGAGCTAGGTGATGTTTGGTTATGGCACGATTGGTTAGGTTGGGAGACGGTAGCTTAGACATCAGTGATATAGCCTGACATTAGTAAAATTTCTGCGCCCTACCGTGCTCTAACATATTCAGCTTGGCTCTGGGGCAGCCAACAATAGTGGCATCGGCGCCTTATGTTGTGTCAGGTTACGTACAGTTAGGTTGGCCTAGGCTAAGTTTGTTCAGGGTAGCTTCAACTTTTGTGTCGTACACTGCGGGTCGGTGGATTTGAGCACCCTACTGTGCTCTAGAATGCCCTGCTTGGCTGTGGGGACGGCCACAATAGCGGTCTGGGCATGATAGGTTATGTCAGGCT
>NW_017090004.1:0-391 GCF_001483705.2 Eufriesea mexicana
CTATTGCTGGACACACCATGGCAAAGCAGAATATAGTACAGCACAGTAGAGCGCAGAAGTCCACCGAATAATGGTGTATACCACGAATGTCAATGCTATCCACAACAAACCCAAACAAACATAACTAAGCCAAACGTAGCCGTGTATAGCAGAAATGTCGTAGCTACACAAACATAGCCCGGACAAACAGAACCTAACCAAGCGAAGCTTATCACATAGTATCTTGACGCCACCACAATTGCTGGAAACCCAGGGCAAAGCAGAATGTATCAGAGCGCAGTAGAGGGCAGATGTCCGCCGAATAATGGATTATACTTCGAAGTCAAATTTATTCAAACCTAACCCAGACATACATATCACAACCAAACTCATCCTAACCCAACCTGACGTG
>NW_017090005.1:0-391 GCF_001483705.2 Eufriesea mexicana
GCAAAGCAGATCATATTAGATGGGAATAGGGAGCAGAAATCAATAGAATCGCTGTGTATACCCAATAATCCAAAGCAATCCTAAGCCAAGCTAACAAAATTTAACCAAGCGCAACCCAACTCACCTAACGTGCCGCGGCCACAATTGCTGGGCCCCACTAGGCCGAGAAGAACGCAGCAGGTCACAGTAGAGCGCAGAAACACTCCGAATAACAGTGTTCACTTCGAAGTCAGAGATACCCAAGCAAAACCCAAACTAATGTAGCGCTACCAAACGTAGTTTAACTCAACCTATCGTGTCGAGACCACTACTACTGGCCTTCCCACATTCGAGCAGAGCTTAGTAGAACAATGTAGAGCGTAAGAAGCCACTGAATGGCAGTACATAGCGT
>NW_017090006.1:0-391 GCF_001483705.2 Eufriesea mexicana
TTTGGGTTAGGTTTGAATAGAGTTGACTTTCGTGGCATACACTGATATTTGGTGGAACTCTGCACTCTAGTATGCTCTACTATGTCCTGCTTGACCCTTAGGAGCCGAGCGATAGTGGTCGCAACACGCTGTGCTTGGCTACGCTGTGTTACGCGATGTTTGTTTGCGTTAGACTAGATTAACGCAAGCTTTTCTGACACACAATACGATTCAATGTATTTCTGAGCTCTACTATCATCTAATATGTTCTACTTGGCTCAGGGAAGGGGAGCAATCCTTGTAGCGGTACGTATGGTTTTGTAAGGTTGCGTTTTGTAATGCTACGGTCGGCTTGGTTAGGAGGTGATAGCATAGACTATTGTGCTATACACTGCTTTTCGGTGGACATCTG
>NW_017090007.1:0-391 GCF_001483705.2 Eufriesea mexicana
CTGGCCTCCCCACAGCAAGGCAGAGCACATTAGGACACATTAGAGCGCAGAAATCCACCGAAACGCAGTATGTAGCTGAAAAGTCCATGAAAACCTATCCCAACCTATCCAATCGTAGCACAACCAAACGTAACCAAACTCAGCCCTACTTGCCGCCGCCACTATTGCTCGCCTCCCCAGAGGCAGGCTGAACGTTTCGGAGTAGATTAGGGCGCAGGAATTCATAGAATCGCAGTGTACAGCGGAAAAGTCAAAGATATCCATACCTAACTCAAGTTCACGTAATCTAACCTAACGTAAGAAAACACATCATAACGTGCCGTGACCACTATTGCTGGTCTCCCCTGGTTCTAGAAGATTAGGGTAGAGCACAGTGGAGAGCAGAGATCAA
>NW_017090008.1:0-390 GCF_001483705.2 Eufriesea mexicana
GCCAATAGAATCCTTCCTCCTGAATTATGCGAGAAAGTTAACTCACCGCGATATTAGTGGAAACGGACGATAAAATTGAACTTTACAGCCAGATTCTATTGCATTGCAATGGCTACAGCACGTCAATGGAATATTTCCTCCTTATTTATGCAGGAAAGATTGCTCACAACGATATCAGCCGAAAATGTCAGTAAAATTGAGTTTTCCAGCAAGATTCAAGCGCATTGCAATGGCTATTGTACGCCAATAGAATCTTTCCTCCTTAATTATGCGAGAAAGTTATCTCACCACGATAATAGTCGAAATTGTCAATAAAATTGAACTTTCCAGCCAGATTCTATAGCACTGCATAGGCTATTGTCCGCCAATAGAATCTTTCCTCCTCATTTA
>NW_017090009.1:0-391 GCF_001483705.2 Eufriesea mexicana
TCTCCAAGCAGAAGATACTGCATCGCAAGGAAGCGCAAAATTCCACCGAATAGCAGTATATAGCACAGAAGTCAAAGCCATCATACCCAAGCCATGCCGAAACCAACCTAACCAAACGTAGAATAACTAAACCTAACGAGCCGAAACCACTGATACCGCCTCCCACCCCCCCAGAACAAGCAAAACATATTAGAGCACGATAGACCGCAGACGATCACCGAATATCCGTGTACAGCGCAAAAGTCAAAGTCGTCCTAACCGAACCTAACCAAACTTAACCTAACCAAACGTTACCTGACTCGACTTTTCGTGCCACGGCAGCAATGCAGGCCTCCCCAGAGCCGGTTGGATTATAGTAGAGCAACGACGATCGCAGGAATCGGCCGTACAG
>NW_017090010.1:0-391 GCF_001483705.2 Eufriesea mexicana
CAAGCTGAACACACTAGTGGAGAAGACAACGCAGAAATCCATAGAAGCGCAGTTACATCAGAAAAGTCAATGCTACCGAAGCCTTACCGAAGCAAACAGACCGTATCCATACATAGTATAGCTCTACCTTACGTGCCAAGACTG
This sequence comes from Eufriesea mexicana, assembly GCF_001483705.2. Lineage (NCBI taxonomy): Eukaryota > Metazoa > Arthropoda > Insecta > Hymenoptera > Apidae > Eufriesea > Eufriesea mexicana. The sequence continues at coordinate 145 of NW_017090010.1, forward strand.
CAATTGCAACGATCCACAAAGACTAGGAGGGCTTACTAGAAAAAAGAAGAGTGCAGGAATCCACCGCATAGCAGTGCACACTAAGAAAGTTAAAGCTACCCTAACCAAACTTAGACCAACCAAACCGAGCAGAGCGTAACCTGACACAACGTAACGTGCAGAGGCCACTATTGCTGGCAATCCCAGATACAATCTGAAAACATTCGACCACTGTATGTCGCAAAAGTCCACCTAACGGCAGACTACG
>NW_017090011.1:0-391 GCF_001483705.2 Eufriesea mexicana
AATATTAATATAATAAAATACAATATTTTATAATTTTAATATCTATTTGAAATGAGACAAATTTATAATTACTATTGCGTAATGTACGAGATAATAGCTACAAATTTCAACTAGATATTCAAAAAATAGTTCAAACGAAATAAACTCGGTTATTGAATGTAAGAGGAGATAATATAAGCACAGAAAATAGGAATGGAGACACAGATCATTGGATCACAATGTATAACTGAATTAATTATAGATATGATAATGCAGATGAATTGTGAAAGACAATTGATCGCTAATCCTTCAGAATTAGACTCAATGATTGGCTTATTGAATAGCAATATTAAAGTTATAATTAATTAAAATATTTGAAAATTAGACAGTGAGAAACGAATTAAATAGTATT
>NW_017090012.1:0-391 GCF_001483705.2 Eufriesea mexicana
TTCTTTTAATAAAATCAGAATTATTTGATTTTTTGTGGAGAGACGGTCTTTGATGAGTGGTTACTTTTAAGTTGCTATTGAATCAAGTTTTTAAAAAATTAAAATCAAGATTATTTGATGCTTTGGGGAAAGAAGATTTTGATAGGGGGTGGTTAAAATTGGTGGTTTGGAATGCTACCTTCTGAATACTGAAGTATTTGTGAATACCGTTGTTTGTTAATAGTATTGTTTAAATAATTCTGTTTTTACCAGAAAAAGTTCCAGTGTCACGTATCTTCATCTTCAAAATTAAACGCGAAATTATTCGGGATTATTCCATTTTTCCAGTCAGGGAAGGCCTTTGATGCATGGGAAACGGTATCAATTTTTCTTTTAATAAAATCAGAATTAT
>NW_017090013.1:0-391 GCF_001483705.2 Eufriesea mexicana
GTGGTCTGGGCGCGCGGCGTCGCGTGATGGTCGCGCTTCGTCCGCAGGGCATGCGTGTGTAGCGGTGCGGTGGTATGGGTGTTCCGTGTGTGTGTGTTTCTGTAACAGACCCGAATCGCGTGCATGGACATGATCGTTTCGGGTGCGATTTCCCGTCGCGCCGGGAGAGAATTGCGGTTGCGTCGCGGGGGCGTCCTGACAATTGCGTCGCCGTCAAATCCAGGGCGCACCGAAATACGAGGGGCTGGCCATCGTGGGGGTTCTAGTAGGAAAAATCCCACATAACCCCGTCCCCTCCCCTGAGGGGGCGCGGTACCTTCGGATGATTTCCCCACGTGAAAAAAGGGCATCCTTGACTTTTGGCCTATACTCTGCTATTCGGTGGAATACT
>NW_017090014.1:0-391 GCF_001483705.2 Eufriesea mexicana
GCCGAGAGAGCTATTGCTGCCCTCCACAGAGCCAAGCAGCACATACTAGAGTACAGTAAAGTGCATAAATCCGCCTAATAGCAGTGTACGGCAATAAATATGAAGCATCCATGACCAAACTTAGCATAACCTAACCGAACCGAAAGTAGTGTGGCTCATCACGGCGTGTCGATACCACTATTGATTGCCGTGCCAAGGCGAAGCAGAAAATATTAGAGCACCGTAGGACGTAGGCGCCCACCTGGTGGCAGACAATATCACTAAAGTCAAATCTATCCTCTCGAAACCAGACAGAAATATAACCAAACGTAGGCTAACTCAACCTGTCGTGCCGCGACCACTATTGCTGTCCTTCCCAAAGCCAAGCAGGACATACTATAACACAGTAGAG
>NW_017090015.1:0-388 GCF_001483705.2 Eufriesea mexicana
TTAAATTTGAATGACATTTTAAACTAATATCGTGGTGAGGTAATTTTGTTGCATAAATAAGGGGGAAAGATTCTATTGGCGTGCTATAGCCATTGCATTGCTATAGAACCTGACTGGAAAATTCAATTTTATTGACATTTTCGAATAATACCTTGGTGAGTAAATTTTCTTGCATAAATAAAGGAGAAAGATTCTATTGGCATGACATAGCCATTGCAATGCTATAGAATCTGACAGGGAAATTCAATTTTATTAACATTTTCAACTAATATCGTGGTGATCTAATTTTGTTGCATTAATAAGCAGGAAAGATTCTATTGGCATTCTATAGCCATTGCAATGCTATAGAATCTGGCTGGAAAATTCAATTTTGTTGACATTTTGGATT
>NW_017090016.1:0-391 GCF_001483705.2 Eufriesea mexicana
AACCCTGTGTCAATCATACACCGGTTTCGATTTCACAAACACCCTATATATTCTTGGCAGCAACAACTACACTGTATCAATTCCCGTATAAAAATCGCGTGTTTCCAATGATATGACATGTTTCAGGACATCATGATCATTAACTAAATCGATGACAAGGAATTCGAGAATTTTTCACCGATTTTTGCTAGATCTTTTAATAATCACTTTCAAAATTCAATCTTCTCCAAAACGAAGCTGCGAATTAACACATTATTTCACATTTTTATCCCAGCTCTTCTTCCAAGAATCAATCCTCTGTCAATCATATACCGGTTTCGATTTTACCAACACCCTGTATATTCTTCGCAGGAACAACTGCACGGTATCAATTCCCGTATCAAAAGAGCAA
>NW_017090017.1:0-391 GCF_001483705.2 Eufriesea mexicana
GACTTGGGTGTCTCTGACTTTTTAGATATACACTGCGATATTATGGATTTCAATGTTCTACTCTCCACTAATGTGTTCTCCACGGCTCAGTTGTGGCCTGCAATAGTAGTTGCGGCGCGCTAGTTTTAGTTAGCTTACGTTTGGTTATGCTAAGCTTGCGTAGATTCGGCGAGGATTGCCTTGACTTTTGTGCTATAGCCTTGTATGAGGTGGTCACCTGCTCCCTACACTGCTCTAATATTTTCAGCTCGGCTCTGGGAAGACCAACAATAGTGGCCTCGGCAAGTTGCGTTGGATGTTGTTACGCCCGATTAGGTTGGGTTAGGCCAAGTTTGGTTAGGATAGCTTTAACTTCTCTGCTTTACACAGCTATACGGTAGAATTCTACGCT
>NW_017090018.1:0-390 GCF_001483705.2 Eufriesea mexicana
TCAAAATATATAACCTGCTATGTCATGGTGAATAGACCGTTGACGCCTTCAATCCAATGGCAATTACAGCCATCCACTTGCCACAGAATAGGTCTATTCAAAATATGAAACCTGTTATAGCTTGGAGAATAGATCGTCTAACGCCTTCAATCCAATAGCAAGTGCAGGCATCTACTTGCCAGAGAATAGGCCTATTCAAGATCCATAATCTGTTATATCTTGGGGAGTAGGTCGCCTTCCGTCTTCAACCAACGGCAAGTACCGCCATCTACTTGCCAGAGTTGGGCTATTCAAAATCTAATACCTGTTATAGCTTGGTGAATAGAGCGCCAATCGCCTTCAATCCAATGGCAAGTACAGCTATCTACTTGCCAGAGAATAGGTCTATTC
>NW_017090019.1:0-391 GCF_001483705.2 Eufriesea mexicana
ATTTATAAAATTTTGTAACTAATATATATATATATATTATGTATTACTATACATTATATTTTGTTATTAATTTTATAGTTATTTTTATTAATATATAACGTTTTTGCTGTGGAAACTAAGTATTTATTAATTTGTCATTTTTGTAAAAGAAACGTATTTGTATTTGCTTCATTGATATTAATAAATATAAGAAACGTTGTTCGATATTCCACATCGATACTTTAGCACATGGCTATTTCAAAGACGCAGCATTTTCCCGCGAGAAAAATGCACAGATTGTTTAGCATCAGTTATCTTCTGTTCCGCGCCAAACGAACATACCGGTAATAAATAATGGAATAATTTTGTACGTCAAAGTGAAATATTAAAGATTTCCACAAAACGTTTCGTA
>NW_017090020.1:0-391 GCF_001483705.2 Eufriesea mexicana
TCCATCATAAACTATCTAGTAAACTTATCTGTTGATACAAAAAGAAAGAAAAATTCGGTAATGTCCAAGACAGAGTTATCAAGAAAGAACCATAGAAAGCATAAAATCATAAAAATATCTCAAATATATAAACCTAACATTACTTTACAAATACCAAAAACCAACAAACCCTTTAAAAACCTCTATCTGTAACCATGAAACATACAAAACAGGCATTTCAAATTCAAAATGGAAGAAAATCGAAAAAATCCCAATCAGAAACAAACCCCACAGCTTCTCCACCATAGACCACTCCTCATCTAGTAAAACTACCTGCTGATACAAAAAGGAAGAAAAATTCGGTAATGTCCAAGACAGAGTTGTCAAGAAGGAACCATAGAAAGTATAAAAG
>NW_017090021.1:0-391 GCF_001483705.2 Eufriesea mexicana
ATGTTCATAAAGATGTATGATATACTAACATATGGTGTTGTGGTATTTTGAATCATATAAGGTTCTAATATTCATAAGCAGAATGGAAAATATTTCAATATTGTAAAATAATATTATTGTAAATATTGTAAATATATTGAAAAATTGTAATATTTAAATATATTGTAAAATTATAATTAATGTTGAATTATTTTGTACCTGAAATTTAAATTTGGTATCCTCTCTTGGTGTGTGGAGGAAAGAGTAGAAAATATAGAATTTCGAAAAAGGGATGTTCATAAAGATGTATGATATATTAATATTTGGTGTTGCGGTATTTTGAATTGTGTAAGGTTCTAATATTCATAAGCAGAATAGAAAATATTTTAATATTGAGAATTGTAATCAATGT
>NW_017090022.1:0-391 GCF_001483705.2 Eufriesea mexicana
ATATGAATGATTACATGGCATTTGATATATTATATATTGTGTATTTTATGATAAAATAATAGAAGAGAAATGTAATAAATTTTCTGACAATAATAATTATATTATTATGTTAATATTATGTTAATATATTATGAATATGGGTGATTACATGACATTTAATATATTATGAATTATGTATTTTATGATAAAGTAATAAAAGAGAAATATAATAAATTTTCTGACAATAATAATAATATTATTATGTTAATATATTATTTATTGGACTGAAGTAATAGTTTTTGGAAATATCGTTGATAGATGGATTTGGATATATTTAGTGATGGAATATGGATGATTATATGGCATTGGGCATAATATAATATGTGTAATATATAATAAAATAATAAAAGAA
>NW_017090023.1:0-391 GCF_001483705.2 Eufriesea mexicana
CACCCCTACAACCATAAATCCATCCACCCATACACACATCCATCCATATATACATCCATACATTCATCCATACATCCATACATAAACCCATACACTCACCCACACATACATGCATAGATACATCCGTCCATACATCCATACATACATCCACACATCCACCGATAGATACATCCGTACATTCGCCCTTCCATGCATGCTTCCATAAAACCGTCCATCCATCCACCTATCCATAAATCCATCTAACCATATATCGATCGATCCATACTTCCATACATATATACATCAATACATACATACATCCGTAAATCAGTCCATCCACACCTCTGTCCATCCATTCATCCATCCACCCATCCGTCCATACACCCATACGTCGGTACATCCGTCCATCCAT
>NW_017090024.1:0-392 GCF_001483705.2 Eufriesea mexicana
CATCCATGTATACATCCATACATCCACACGTCCATACATCCATAAACCCATTGATTCGTACTTACACCTTTCGATACATCAATCCATCCATACATCCATACATATATAAACCCATATATCCATTATTCCGTACATTCATCCACACATGCATACATATATACATCCATACATCCATACATCCATCCACCCGTACATCCATCCATCCACTTATCCATACATCCACCATGAATATATGCATTAATAATTCACTCGTACTTACATCCATCGATACCTCCATCCATACATACATGCATACATATTCACATCCATGCGTCCATATATCCGTATAGCCGTCCATGCATACATCCATCCGTCCATCCATCCATGCATCCATACACATATCAATACACAGA
>NW_017090025.1:0-392 GCF_001483705.2 Eufriesea mexicana
AAGCCGAACTTAATATAGCGCAACCTAACTTACCTGGGACAAAGGTGCTGGCCTCCGCAAAGCGAAGCAGAGGGCATTGGAGTACAGTAGGTCGCAGAAATCCACCGTATAGCAGCTTATTGAACAAAAGACAAAGCTAGCGTACCGTAACGCAGCCAAACGTAACGTTACCAAGCGTAACATAATTCATACTAACGTCCCGAGACCACTATTGCTGCCCTCCTCAGAGAAATGCACGACATATTATTGGAGAGTGGAGCGCAGAAATAAATAGAATGGCAGTGAGTAGCAGAAAGGTAGAAGATATCCGAACATAACGAATGCCAACGTAACCTAACCAAACGTAACGTAACGATACTTAACGTGCTGCAGCCACTATTTCTGGCCTACCC
>NW_017090026.1:0-392 GCF_001483705.2 Eufriesea mexicana
CTACACTACTGTGATGATGCCTGTACTCAGTATGGTGTTGTCAATTGTTAATGTCGCGATGGACTATCGACCTCTATATTGACCTTCTAGATGCATCATAGAATACTAATCATCATTGAGCATATTAATCCAGCGGTTGCAGTGCTATATTGGTGGACAAAATGATTACCTTGCTGTCAATTGGAAATATCTCAGGCCATAACCGAACTCTACATAGGTTATTCTATAGTCACTTTAGCATTTACATGATCAGTCCACAAATTATTCCAACGGATATATTACTGTGACAATGGCCATACTCTGTACTGTGTTGCCAACCGTTAGTGTCACGAGCGATAATGGATCTGTATATTGTCATTCTAGAATTGTTATAGAATCTAATTCATCTTTGA
>NW_017090027.1:0-392 GCF_001483705.2 Eufriesea mexicana
TGCACTGATATTCGGGCGATTCCAGCGTCGTGCATTGCTCTGATATACTCTGCATAGCTCTCCAGAGACCAGCAACAGCTTCCATGGCACGTCAGTTTGAGTTACGTTACGTCTGCGTATGCTCCGATGGGTAACGTTAGGATAGGGTAGCTTTGACTTTTGCGCTATACATCACTGTTCGGGGGATTTCTACACTCTACATTGCTCTTCTGCTCTCTGATCTACTCTGGGGATGACGGTAATTGTGTTCCCGGTACACTAGTTCGAATTATGCCGCGATTGGTTAGGCTATGCTAGTCTGGGTTAGGATCGGATTCCTTTGACTTCCATGCAATGTATTGTTGTTCAGTGAACTTCTTCGCTCTACTGTGCTTTCGCATGTTCTGCTTGGC
>NW_017090028.1:0-392 GCF_001483705.2 Eufriesea mexicana
CTAGCCTTCCCAGAGCCAAGCGGAGCACTATGGAGCACAGTAGAGCGCAGAAATCAACCGTATAGTAATGTACAGAAAGAAAGTCAAAGCTACACTACCCTAACCGGGCCAAACGTAACATAACCAAACGTGACATAACCAAACGTAACGTAGCTCAACCATGCGTGCCTAGACCATAGTTACTGACATCCCCAGTGCCAAGCAGAACATATTCGGCAGAGTAGAGTGCACAAATCGACAGGGTTGCAGAGCATAGCACAAGAGCCAAAGCTATCCTCTCCATACCTAACCAGTCGTATCATTATCAAACGTAAAACAAGTCAAGCTAAGGTGGCCCCACCACTTTTGCTGGCCTCCCTTGGGCCAATCACAACAAATTTGATGTGACGGAG
>NW_017090029.1:0-391 GCF_001483705.2 Eufriesea mexicana
TTCGACTAATACCGTGGTGACCTAACTTCCTTGCGAAAGTAAAGAGGAAAGACGCTTTTTGAGTGCTATAGCCATTACAATGACACAGTTTGTGGCGGGAAAATACAATTTTGTTGACATTTTCGACTAATACCGTGGTGAGCTACCTTTCTTGCATAAATAAGGAGGAGAGGTTCTGTTGGCGTGCTATTGCCATTGCTATGCGATAGAATCTGGTTGGAAAATTAAATTCCATTGACATTTTCGACTAATATCTTTTGAGTTACCTTTTCTGCATTAATAAGGAGGAAGGACCCTGTTGGCGAGCTATATGCATAGCAGTGCATAAAATCTTCCTGGAAAATTCAACTTTATTGACATTATCGACTAATATCGTGGTGAGCTAACTTTA
>NW_017090030.1:0-392 GCF_001483705.2 Eufriesea mexicana
CCTGCTTCTCGGGATGCCAACAATAATGGTCACGTCACGTTGTACTTAGACACACTACGTTTGGGTATGTAAGGCAAGGTAATGTCATATCGCGTTATGTCTGACTTTTGTGCTATGCACTGCGATGCTGTGGATTTCCGAGCTATGCTTCGCTGTAGTATATTCTACTTCGCTCTGGGGAGACTAGCAATAGTGGTCATTTGCGAATGAGTTGAGCTATGCCACGTTTGGTTGTGTTACCTTTGGTGAGGCTAGGATATGATAGTTTAGACGTCAGTGCTATACACTGCTGTCAACCGATTTCTGCACTCTACTGCGCTCTAATACTCTCTGCTTGGATCTGGGGATTCAAGTGATAGTGATCTCGGCAAGTTAGGTTGTGTCTTATTACG
>NW_017090031.1:0-392 GCF_001483705.2 Eufriesea mexicana
TTAATGGATGTGTGGATGTATATATGTATGGATGTAAGGATGGGTGCTTGTACGGATCTATGCATGTATGGTTCGATGGATATATGGATGGCTGGATGTATGTACGGATGGATGTGTAGAAAGGAGGTCGTATGGATGCATTTTTGTAGGGATGAATGGTAGTATGGGTGGAAGTATGTTTGGATGGATTGAGGTATGGATGGACGTATGTACGCATGTATGGATGTATGGACGGATGGGTGGATGGATGTATGGATGGATTGAGGTATGGATGGCTGGATGTATGGATGCATGGATATATGTATGTATGGATGTTTGAATGTATGTACGTATTTGCGTTATGTATGTATGGATGATTGTATGTACGAATGAATGTATGGGTGTATGTGTGG
>NW_017090032.1:0-392 GCF_001483705.2 Eufriesea mexicana
AGCTTTGAGAATTCGAAAAATTGGAAATTCGAAGCTTTGAGAATTCGAAACATTGATAATTCGGAGCTTTGAGAATTCGAAACATTGGAAATTCGGAGCTTTAAAAATTCGAAACATTGGAAATTCGGAGCTTTAAAAATTCGAAACATTGGTAATTCGAAGCTTTGAGAATTCGAAACATTGGTAATTCGAAGGTTTGAGAATTCGAAAGAATGGAAATTCGGAGCTTTGAGAATTCGAAACACTGGGAAATGGGAGCTTTAAAAATTCGAAACATTGAAAATTCGGAGCTTTAAAAATTCGAAACATTGGAAATTCGGAGCTTTAAAAATTCGAAACTTTGAAAATTAGAAACATTGAAAATTCGAATCCAAAAATTTAAAAAAATCAGC
>NW_017090033.1:0-392 GCF_001483705.2 Eufriesea mexicana
GCAGTGGTCGCAGCACACTAGACTGGGTTAGGTTACGCTTGGCTACGTTAAGCTTGGTCTGGTTATGATACGTTACCTGTGACTTTTCTCCTATAGCCAGCTGTTCAGTGGATTAATTCGCTTTGCCGTGCTCTAATATTTTCGGTTTGTCTCTGGGGAGGCCAACAATAGTAGCCTCGGCACGATAGGTTGATTTCCGTTACGCTCGATTAGGTTTGGTTGTATTGTGCTCCGCAGTGATAGCACTGCTTTCGTGCTATTCATTGATGTCCGGTGCCCTTCTGCACTCTACTGTGCTCTACTACTTTCTGGTTGGTCCTGGGGACGCTAGCAGTAGCAGTCGCGGCAAGTTATGTTGAGTTGGCCTGTCTTCGGTTAGGTTACATTAGCTT
>NW_017090034.1:0-392 GCF_001483705.2 Eufriesea mexicana
TTAAGGCTACCCTGACCAAACTTAGCCTAATCGAACCTAACCGAACGTAACCTAATTCAACGTAACATTACGAGACCACCATTGCTGGCCTTCCCAGAGAAAAGATTTAAGCGTTAGAGGACGGTAGACGCAGAGCTCCACTTAATAGCACACTGTCGAACTAAAGTCAAAGCAGTCCCAACCCGACCTATCCAATCTTAGCATAACCTATCATATCATATGCCATCCTAACGTGCCGAGACCGCATTTGCTGCCCTCCCAAGAGCGAAGCAGGGCATACTAGGGCCCTGTAAAGCCCAAATATCCACCGAATAGCAGTGTACAGCACAACAGCCAAAGCTAACCTCTCCTTACATATCCAAACATAGCATAACCAAGCGTAACTTAGCACA
>NW_017090035.1:0-392 GCF_001483705.2 Eufriesea mexicana
AATTATTTAATTTCGATATCTCGCGCAATGTTACATTATTTTAAATTTCATATATCAATTAATATCGAGCTTCAAAATTTTATCAAATGGCGACTGAAGGGCGTCTCTCGAATACAAAGGGTTAAACATAACTTAATCGACATAAGATAGTTGCACTATTTGAGGTTAGCGCTTGCTGTACAAAAATGAACAGTATTTGTCGAAAGCATAAAATCAAAGAAGAAATTCAAACTGTTTATTACCCGATATTACATGTAAATAGTAAGAGACACAGATGTCGCTAGTTGATTAGCCCAGTAGTGACAAAGATGGAAGGAATATAAAATTTGTAGTGAAGATGGCGCCACTGGATATCGATCCAATATGAATATTTCTAACGGTATTATTCCTTT
>NW_017090036.1:0-392 GCF_001483705.2 Eufriesea mexicana
AGAAAAGTCGAAGCTAATCGAACCAAACCTGAGCTAACGTGACACAACGAGACGCATCCTATCGCAAACTAAGATGCCGAGACCACAATTACTGGCGCCCCTAGACACAAGCAGAACATACTGGAGCACAGCAGAGCGCAGAAGTATACCGCATTGCTGTGTACAGCACAGGAGTCAAAGATATCCTAACCTAACCCAGAAGAGCCTAACCTATCCAAACGTAACATAACTAAACATAACCTATCTCATACTGGAGTGGCTGGACCACAATTACTGGCTTCGCCAGACACAAGCTGAGCATACCAGAGCACAGTATAGCGCAGACGTACACCGCATTCCTGTGTACAGTACAGAATTCAAAGATATCCTAACCTAGCATGGCCTAACCTAAC
>NW_017090037.1:0-392 GCF_001483705.2 Eufriesea mexicana
TGGTCGGGATATCCTTGACTTCTGTGATATAAACTGCAATGATGTTGGTTTCCTATGTCCATCGTGCCCTAGTATATTCTGCTTGGCACTGCGGAGGCCGGCAATAATCGTCTCGGCATTTTAGTTTTAGTTACGCTACGTGTGCTTATGATACATTCGGCTAGGTCGGGAGAGTGTAGCTTTGGCTTTTGGGTTATGCACTGCTATTCGGTGGATTTCTGCGCTCTACTGTGCTCTAATATGCTCTGCTTGGCTCTGGGAAGGCCAGGAATGGTGTCCTCGGCAAGTAATGTTTAGTTACGCTTCTTTTGGTTTGGTTAGGTTAGGAAACCTTTGACTTTTCTGCTTTACACTGCAGTGCGGCGGATTTCTGCGCACTACTGTGCTCTCGT
>NW_017090038.1:0-392 GCF_001483705.2 Eufriesea mexicana
AAATATTATAATTATACTCTATTAACATACTATTATATATTAACCTCTTTTGCTATTAATATACATTAATAGTACATTAATAATACAATAAAATATACTATGGCAATTATTGTAATTTGATATTATCATTGGTACGTATATACGAATACATGTATAAATATTTGTATAATTATACGTAAATCCATTATGTATAACTATAACAGTATTTTGACTAATACAGATAAATCCCGTCATCCAAGTAATGTTTCAAAAAATAAATAAACATTCTCCTTAATTATAAAACGTTGGTTGGGGTAAAAGTGTTACCCTGTTTTGTTATTAATATACATTAATAGCATAGATATATTATTAATAATATACTATTAATACTCTGTTAATGTAATTGATATATT
>NW_017090039.1:0-389 GCF_001483705.2 Eufriesea mexicana
ACTCATATCGTGGTGATATAACTGTATTGCATAAATAAGGATGAAACATTCTATAGGCGCGTTGTGGCCATTACAATGCTATAGAATCTGGGTGGAAAATTCAATTTTATTGACATTTTCGACCAATATCGTGGTGTCCAATCTTTCTTGCATATATAAGAAGGAAAGATTCTCCTGTAAAAGTAAATTTTATTGACATTTTCGACTAATATCGTGCAGAGCTACCTTTCTTGCATAAATAAAGAGGAAAGATTCTATTGGCGCTCTGTAGCCAATACAATTCCACAGAATCTGCCTGGAAAATTCAATTTTATTGATATTTTCGTCTAATATCGTGGTGACCTAACTTCCTTGCATAAATAAGGACGATAAATACTATTGGCGCGATA
>NW_017090040.1:0-392 GCF_001483705.2 Eufriesea mexicana
TGGAGCGCAGAAACACACCGAATGGCGGTGTACATCGTGAAGGTCAAATCTACCCTAACATAATCTGACCAAACGTTACATTACCTTATGTAATCTGTCTCAACCAAACGCAACGAGACGGTTATTGCTGCCCCCCCCCCTGCAAGGTCGAACAGATTATAGTAGCACACAGCAGAGCGCAGGAATCCACCGAATTGCGGTGCATAGCACAAAAGTAAAAGCCGTCCTAATCAAACGTAGCCTGACATAGCCTACCCGAACGTAAGCTAACCCATCATAACGTGCCGAGGCCACATTTGCAAGCCTTGCCTCTGCCAAGCTGAACATATCAGAGCACTGTAGGGCGCTGGAATGCACCGAATATCAGTGTACAACACAAAAGTTAGAGCTAT
>NW_017090041.1:0-392 GCF_001483705.2 Eufriesea mexicana
GTTATTAAAATGAGATCGAGGAAGGAAGATGTTAGGGGACAGTGATGAGTGCGAGTTTGTATAGGAAGAGAAAAATGACTTTGGATAATTCTCTTAACGCGTGATTATCACTTTTTGGTACAGGATTTCACGTGATATTGCTCGAGAGGATTGTCTCTGGTTTTATCTAATTTTTCGTTTGAAACTTCCCTTACCCCATCACTGAATTTTTGATGTAAATATTGTAAACTTATTGTATTTATTAGTTATGATTTTGGAGTTCTGAGTACTGAGCCCTGTGTTCTCAGTCCTCAGTTCTTTGTTTTCAGTTGTAAGTTCTGAGTTCTGACTTCTTAATCCTAAACTTTCAGTTCGGAGTTCTGAAATTAGAGTTCTTAATCGTGAATTCTGAG
>NW_017090042.1:0-391 GCF_001483705.2 Eufriesea mexicana
AAGTTAGCTCACCACGATACTAGTAGAAAATGACAATAAAATTGAACTTTCCATCCAGATGCTGTAGCATTGCAATGGCAATTGCACGCCAATAGAATCATTCCTCCTTATTTACGCAAGAAAGTTAACTCACCACGATATTAGTAGAAAATGTCAATTAAATTGAATTTTCCGGCCAGATTCCGCAGCATTGCAATGGTTATAGCACTCCGAACTGATCTTTTCCCTTTACCTATGCAAGGAAGTTATCTCACCACGATATTGGTCGAAAATGTCAATAAAATTGAATCTGCCAGGCACATTCTATACCACTGCAATGGTTATAGCGCGCCAAAAGTATATTTCCTCCTTATTTCTGCAAGAAAGGCAGCGCACCACAATATTATTCGAA
>NW_017090043.1:0-392 GCF_001483705.2 Eufriesea mexicana
TCGTGGAAATTCGCGAAAAATTTGCAGGAGGTCACGAAACTGTGATACATAGCTTAAAATATATTGCAAAATTCTCATTAACTTCGATTATACACAAACACTATGAACTAAACTCCTCAAAATAGTTCAGCAAATATCGAGAGTAAATGAAAAATTCTCGAAAAACAAATTTCCAAAACAATTTCAAATTAATAGATCAATCTTAATCTAAATTCTGCGTCATAAATTACATCTATGCACACTGCGATACATAATAACTTTCCAAAATAATTTCAAATTAATATCACAATTGTGAACAAGTAGTAATAGTCTAGAGTTGCGATACTTAGTAACTTTCCAAAATAATTAATATCACAATCGCGAGCAAGTCCAGAGTTGCGATCCTTAATACC
>NW_017090044.1:0-392 GCF_001483705.2 Eufriesea mexicana
CGAGGCCACTATTGCTGGCATCTGCAAAGACACGCAGAATGTACTAGATCACAGTAGTGCGCAGATACCGACTGCATTGCAGTGAATAGCACAAAAGTCGAGGATATCCTAGCCTAACTTGCCCCAACCTAGCCTAACCAAACGTAACATATCTGAGCCTACCGTGACGACATCAATATTGCTGGCCACTCCAGAGGCAAGCAGAAAATATAAGAGCACATTAGAGTGCAGAAATGCACCGAATAGCAGTGTACAGCGCAAAAATCAGAAATACCCTGACATAACGTTACCCTGCCTTTCAATCCAAACGTAGTGTATCTATGCATAACGTGACGAGACCAACATTGCCGGCATCCGCAGGGCCAAGCAGAATATTCTGGAGCACATCAGAG
>NW_017090045.1:0-392 GCF_001483705.2 Eufriesea mexicana
AGCATGAGTCATGCTTGGATAGCTTTTACCTTTCTGCTATACACTGCCATTCTATTGACTACAGCGCTCCACTCTCCTCTAATAAGTGCTGCTTGGCGATGGGGAGACCATCAATGACGGTGGAAGCACGTTAGGTTTTGCTACGTTACGTTTTGTTATGTTACGATTTGTTAGGTTAGGATACCATAGCTTAGACTTTTGTGCTATACACTGCTATTCTGAAGATTTCAGCGTCCTACATTTCACTGCTATACTCTGCACCGCTCTCGTGAGCCCAGCAATTGCGGTTTCGGCTCATTATTTCGACGTGTGCTACGTTTGGTTTGGTTATGTTAGTGTGTATTTGGCCTGGATAGCTTTAACTTTCGTGGTATACATTGCAACTCGGTGGA
>NW_017090046.1:0-392 GCF_001483705.2 Eufriesea mexicana
CTTGGGCGGCTTCCCGTGGTGCCGATGGCAAAACCACATTGCCTCGGTCTTCTCGGGGGAGATTCGCAGACCTAGCCGCCGGATGCTATTCGCGACGAGGGCCACGCCGCTTTCCGCGCGCAGGGTGGCCTCCTCCAAACTCGACCCGGCGGCCATCACCAGCGTGTCGTCGGCGTAACAGGTCTGGCTCAGGCCGCGGGGGAGGGGAGTGCGCAACACGGCGTCGTACGAGAGGTCCCAGAGGATCGGCCCGCGTACCGATCCCTGTGGAACCTCGCAGTTCGTCGCACGCACGACGGTCGAGTATCATCCGGGATACTCGATCTAGCGCTCCGCCAAATAGTCGCCGATCACCGCCATCAGGTATTAGGGAACCCTGTGTTACAACAGGG
>NW_017090047.1:0-392 GCF_001483705.2 Eufriesea mexicana
TATTTATTAATATTTAAAATTTTATTTAGCCTGACTGCCTTCGGGCCGAAGCGACACAAAAGTTTTTAATGGCTGACCAGGCCTAAGTGGCCAGAATGGATTTTAATGAAAGACACAGCCTATGGCGAAGAACATTTTACCTATGGATTTTATTAAATGACCAGGCCTCTCCGGCCGGCAAGGTTTTTAAAAGATTGACATTGCTTTACGGCAAACAGAAAATTTTATGAATAAACGATGCAGCTGCCAGCTGACAAGATCACCTAGCCCGCCTGGCAATTTACACCAAGCGGTGCGAGTCCTCGCTATGCTATTGCGTAGTAGGGCGCGGGGCGGGTTCTATGCATGCAGAACCCGGGACGGCACCTTCGCGCGGTTTTCCCCGGGCGCAC
>NW_017090048.1:0-392 GCF_001483705.2 Eufriesea mexicana
ACGAATTATTTCGGGCGGAGACCACGCGACCAGGAAGATCAAGGGAACGACGCGATACCCCCTAACGCTACCTCCCTAAACACACGACGTAGAATTAGATAAACCCTATTAAACGCTATCAATTAGCTGAACTTCGGTATAAGACACCCCTTTTCATAGTAAACAGCCGCGATGGTTCTTAGCCCGAACATTCTAGTAGGTCCGGGATTTCATTCCGGAAATTGGAAGTCTCCGCCCGAATATTCTGGAAGGATTACTATTTCCCGGAAGTTACAGTTCGCTCTTGTTACTAAGTCGAGTACAGGATGGATATGAGAAACTCGTAACACTATTGTGGTATCGCAGGATGAGCGGGTTATCTAGAGTGCGTGCGAAAGGACGAATGATCGTGC
>NW_017090049.1:0-392 GCF_001483705.2 Eufriesea mexicana
GCAATTGCGGTGGCGACACGTTTGGTTAAGTTCTTTTACGTTCGGTAGTGTTCCGATTTGCTAGGTTATGATATGTTACCTATGACCCTTGCGCTGCATAAAGCTTTTCGGTGGTTTCCTCAGCTCTACAGTGCTCCAATATGATCTGCTTGTCCCTGAAGAGGCCAGCAGTAGAGGTCTCCTCTCGTTAGGATTAGCTAGTCTATGCTTGGTTAGGCTAAGGTATCTTTGACTTTTGCGGTATACATTGCTATTTGGTGCGTTTCGAGGCTCTATTGTGCTCTACTACACTCTGTTCGAATCTGTGGATACCAGTAGTAGCTGTCTCGGCGCGTCAGGTTGTTTTAGGCAACGCTCGGCTACGGTGCGTTAGTCTGGGTTAGGACAGGATG
>NW_017090050.1:0-392 GCF_001483705.2 Eufriesea mexicana
CGCAGAAATCGACCGAATGGGGGTGTACAGCACGAAAGTCAAAGACATCCTGACCAAACACATTCCAACCTTACCTAACCAAACGGAACATAACAAAACCTATCCTGCCACGAACACTATTTCTGGCCTCCCCAGAGTCGAGCAGAGCATACTAGAGCACAGTAGAGCGCAAAAATCCAACGAAGAACAGCGTATAGCACGAAGGTAAGAGCTATCCTCTCCTAGAATAACCATTCGACACATACCCAAACGTATCCTAACAAAATCGAGCAAGGAGCGACCACTATTGCTGGCCTCCCAGGAGTCGAGCCGAGTATAGTAGAGCAGAGAGGAGCGCAGATATCCGCCGAATAGTAGCCTCCACCGGGAAAGTCGAAGCTATCCAAGCATAA
>NW_017090051.1:0-392 GCF_001483705.2 Eufriesea mexicana
TAATCAATGTATACATCTGTCATCGATAGAGATGTTTGGAATTGCCAGTACGGTAGTTAGACATAAACCAATGGAGCAATGTAGCTGTTATATTAAGCTGTTCAGTGATGCATTAAATCCTAATGCATTTCTAGAATGGCAAGGGACTGGCCCATTAACTCGAGACATTAGCAATTGACGAAGTGCTGCTGAGTCCAGCCATCAGCACAGTGCTTCAGCCGTTGGACTACCTCCGTCGCCTACGATTTAAGTTGGACAGCAATTCTAGAGCAATGCATGTATAGCACCGCGATGGCTAGAGATGTTTACAATTGACAGTGCGGTACTTAGTACATCCATTAACGGGACACTGTAGCCGTTGAATTATCCTGTTCAATGATGATGTATATTCC
>NW_017090052.1:0-392 GCF_001483705.2 Eufriesea mexicana
TGCATAATATGCATTATATATATACATATATTATATAATATGTGTTATATATATAACGCATATGTATTATATAATATGTATAATATACATTATATATAACGCGTATGTATTATGTGTGTAATATGTATTATATGAATAATATGTAATATAATATATATATAACCTGTATGTATTATATGCGTCATATGTATGATATGTATGATATGTATAATATATATAATATATATAACGCGTATGTATTATGTGTGTAATGTGTATAATATGTGTAATGTGTATAATATGTATAATATATATACCGCGTATGTATTATGTGTGTAATGTGCATAATATGTATAATAAGTAGTAAGTAACGTGTATGTATTATGTCTATAATGTGTATAATATGTATAATA
>NW_017090053.1:0-393 GCF_001483705.2 Eufriesea mexicana
GTATCCTATTTCAACCTATCATGGCGAGACCACTATTACTTCGATCCCCAGGGCCTTGCAGAAGAAGGCTACCAAGTATGTGTGTACAGCACAAAAGTCAAAGATATTCTAACCTAAACAGATCTAATCGAACATAACCAAACGTAGAATAAATAAACGTAGCGAGCCTAGACCTCCATTGATGGCCTCCCCAGAGCCCAGCAGACCATATTAGGGTACAGTACTGCGCAGAAATCCACCCCATTGCAGTGTATAACGCAAAAGTCAATGCCATCCTGAGCAAACGTAACCTATCCTAACGAAACCAAATGCAGCCTAATAAAGCATATCGTGCCACGATCGCTATTGCTGTCCTCCGCAGTGTCAGGCCGTGGATAGTAGAGCAATGAAGAG
>NW_017090054.1:0-393 GCF_001483705.2 Eufriesea mexicana
AGCGTAACGTATCCGAACGTAACCTAATTCAACATATCGGGCCAAGACCACTATTGCTGATCTCCCCAGAGTTGAGAAGAGTATAGTAGAGCAACGAAGGGCGCAGGAACCAAACTAATATCAGCGTATAGCATAGAAGTTTAAGATACCCTATCCTAAACTAACCAAACGCAACACAACCATACGCAACATAACTCAACCATACGTGCCGGGACACAAGCACGAATGGCAGTGTATAGCAGAAAAGTCAAAGCTATCCTATCCTAACCCAACCAAACGTCACATATCCACACGCAACCTAACTCAAACTAGCGTGCGGGGACCACCACTGGGGGCCTCCCCAGGGACGAGCAGAATGCTGTAGAGGACAGTGGACCGCAGCAATCCACCGCA
>NW_017090055.1:0-392 GCF_001483705.2 Eufriesea mexicana
TGGCGTGCTATAGCCATTTCATGTCTATAGTATCTTGCTGGAAAATTCAATTTTATAGACATTTTCGACTAATATCGCGTTGAGCTAACTTCCTTGAATTGGTAAGGAGAAAAGATCCATTTGGCATGCTATATCCATTGCAACGCTGTAGCATCTGGCTGGAAAATATAATTTTATTGACATTTTCGACTAATATGTGGTGTGCTACCGTCCTTACATAAATAAGGAGGAAAGACTCTATTGGCGTGCTATTGCCACTGCAATGCTAATCAATCTGGCTGGGAAATTCTCTTTTTTTGTCACTATCGACTAATATCGCTGTGAGCTATCTTTCTTACATAAGTAAGGGGGAAAGATTCTGTTGGAGTGCTAGAGGCGTAGCAATGCTTTAG
>NW_017090056.1:0-393 GCF_001483705.2 Eufriesea mexicana
GCTATTAACAATAAATTTATTAATTTATTAACTTTTTGTAAATTACGAATACATTTTAACACAGATACGTTGTTTGTTTAAGTAGTAGCTAATAATTTATTAATTTTTTTACTTTGATTATAATTATACGTTGCGGATAATTTGTTAACAACAATATTAATTTGTTATTAACACTTGGTGTAATTATTTATAAACCTTTTACAAATTACTTGGTACATTTTAACACAAATACGTTCTGAATTCTATTGAAACAAATTTATTTATTAATTTCTTCACATTTATTTACATTTACGTTACGGACAATTTGCTATTAACAATATTAATTTGTTCTTATCAATCAGTGCAATAATTTATGGACTTCTTACAAATTGGCGGTAGATTTTTATATAATTA
>NW_017090057.1:0-393 GCF_001483705.2 Eufriesea mexicana
GATAGTTGTATTTCACAGTAGAGCACTGAAGTCTATAGAATAGCGGTGTGTAGCACAAAAGTCGAAGCTATCCCAACATCATACAATGTAGCTTAACCTACCCAAACATATAGTAACCCAAGCTGACGTGCCGCTAACACAATTGCTGGCCTCCCGAGACACTAGCTGAGTATGCTAGGGCAATGTAGAGCGCAGAAGTCTACCGAAGAGCTGTGTTCAGCACAAATGTCTAAGCTATCATATCCTAACCTGCCCGAGCGTGACACAAGCATACGCAACCTAACCCAGGCTAACGTGAAGAGACAACTGTCGCTACGCCCCCTCCCCACCCTGGAGCCACGCAAAACGTATTATATGAGGACAGAGCGCTGAAATCCGTAGAATCGCTCTGTA
>NW_017090058.1:0-393 GCF_001483705.2 Eufriesea mexicana
CATGATAACCTATATATGCATTTATAGGTTATACTGAATTATTTTATATATACACAATCAATTGTATAAATCATATAATAAATATATATACATAAGTAATCTTGTATATTTGCTTATCTAATAAAGAATAGTATTGCCTATTTTATGTATTATTTAAGTATTATTTGAATATCGTGATAATAAATTCAGCTTACCTGTTAATCTTCTTTCTACGAAGGCACTTTAGCACTATAATTTCTCGAGTCACTGAAACTACTGATTACGCAGATGATCTTAACCGTCAGTATCACCTTCTCGTTCATAACTTCCTCGTACACTACCTCATCAAACGAGCGTTCGAAACATCAGCGCCGTTTGTTTACAACTTTACCGCGGGTTCGCTTCTCGGCTACG
>NW_017090059.1:0-393 GCF_001483705.2 Eufriesea mexicana
CTTTCTATATATATATAGAAAATTATGTTTATATACATACATAATAAATTATGTAATTTACTAATTTTATAAGTTAAGAAAGTACATTAATTTCTTTATCTGAACTTAAAATTTTTATATATATTACTCGTAACAATGTACTTAATATTGTGAATATAAATATTTAAAAATTTATTTATTTATTTATTTATTTATACACAGTATTAAGGAATAATCAAATATGTTAATATAAGAAATATATTTACCAAACAATTTAGAAATCAGTTTACAATTTTTATTTACTCCCAAGAACATTTAATGTATCATTCAGAATAATCTCTGCACTAGATGTCAGTTATATAAGATTCATAAGATATCAGTTTAAGGTTTTCCCATATTAAATTCTCATATATG
>NW_017090060.1:0-393 GCF_001483705.2 Eufriesea mexicana
GAGTTATCTAACAGGTAGAAACTCAAAAGTAAGCGCTGAAAATAAGCTACTCATTTACAAGTCAATCATCAAACCAATATGAACTTGCGGAGTCGAACTCTAGGGCACGGCAGCAAACTGTCACATCAAAAAAATTGAGTCGCTACAATCTATCATACTACGCACAATAGTAAACGTA
This sequence comes from Eufriesea mexicana, assembly GCF_001483705.2. Classification (NCBI taxonomy): domain Eukaryota; kingdom Metazoa; phylum Arthropoda; class Insecta; order Hymenoptera; family Apidae; genus Eufriesea; species Eufriesea mexicana. Next base: position 179 of record NW_017090060.1, read on the forward strand.
CCCTGGTATATAAGAAACGACGATCTAAGAAAGGACCTTGAAATCGAATCGGTGGAAGAAGTGATTGCACTGCTAGCCAAAATCAACAAACGAAGATTAGCTAACCATCCTAACTCACTAGCTAAACATCTATGTACCATATCTATTGAGACAAGACTGAACAAAAAGCATCCTACGGATCTAACGCGATAGTAAACGGTATAGACCACTGGGAA
>NW_017090061.1:0-393 GCF_001483705.2 Eufriesea mexicana
CGGCACTTTGGGTTGAGTTATGCTGAGTTCCGTTAGTTTACATTTGGTTAGGTTAGTATTGGGTAGCTAGGACATTTGTGCTACGTACTGCTACTTGGTGGGTTCCTGTGCTTTTCTGCGCTCTAATATGCTCTGCTTGTCGCTGCGGATGCCAGAAATTGTGGTCTCGGCACAATAGGTTGAGATAGGCTTCGTTCGGCTGAGTAAGGTTATGTCATGTTATGTCAGTATATCTACGTCTTTTGTGCTTTGCACTTCAGTGCCGCGGGCTTCTGCGCTCTCCTGTGCTCTAGTATATTCTGCTTCGCTCTGCGGAGGTTAGCAACTGTGGTTTAGGCACGTTAGGTTGAGTTATGTTGCATTTGGTCTTAGAATGCTTCGTTATGTTAGGCT
>NW_017090062.1:0-393 GCF_001483705.2 Eufriesea mexicana
CGCATTATGTTGAGCTGCACTACGTTCGTGTAGGTTAGGTGGGTACAGATTAGGTTAGGGTACCATCCACTTTTGTGCTGTGCACTGCACTGCAGTGGATTTCTGCTTTCTACTGAGCTCTAGTGTATTCTGCTTGGCTCTGACGTTGCCAAAAGTAGTGGCCGCGGGAAGTTATGTTGAGTCAGGTTACGATTGGCTGAGTTACGATTTGCTACGTTAGGTTAAGGTAGCCTTGGCTTTTGCACTATACACTGCTGTTCCGAGCATTTCTGATTTCTACCGTGCTCCAATATGATCTGCTGGGCCCCGGGGTGTCCAGCAATATTGGTCTCATCGAGCTGTGTTGCGTTACACTACGTTCGGATAGGTTAGATTAGAACAGGTTGTGTTAGG
>NW_017090063.1:0-392 GCF_001483705.2 Eufriesea mexicana
AACCATACATCCATACGTCCACACATCCATCCATACATCCAAACATATATACATCCATACATCCATACATCCATACATATATACATCCATACATCCATACATCCATATATCCACCATCCATATCTCCATAAATCCATGCATCCATACAACCATACATATACACATCAATACACAGATTCATACATACACGCGTACATAAATCCATACATGCATCCATACATTCATTCTTTCATGCATCTATACATACATACATACGTACATCCATACAAACATCCATACATACATCCATGCGCACATCCATACATACATCCATACAAACATCCTTACATACATCCGTTCTTCCGTCCATCCATCCATCCATTCATATATCCATCCATCCATACATCCAACCA
>NW_017090064.1:0-390 GCF_001483705.2 Eufriesea mexicana
TATAGATTTTCAATAGACCTATTCTCTGGCAAGTAGATGGCTGTACTTGCCATTGGCTGAAGGAGTTATGCGACCTATTCACCGAGCTGTAACGAACTATAGATTTTGAATAGGCCTATTCCCTGGCAAGTCGGTGGCCGTACCTGCCATTGGATTGAAGGCGTTAAGCGATCTATTCACCAAGCTATAACATGTTGTAGATTTTGACTAGACCTATTCTCTAGCAAGTAGATGGCTGTACTTGCCATTGGCTGAAGGCGTTATGCGATCTATTCCCCAAGCTATAACGGATGATAGATTTCCAATAGACCTATTCTCTGGCTAGTAGATGACTGTACTTGCCATTGGATTGTAGGCGTTAGGCGATCTATTCACCAAGCTATAACATGT
>NW_017090065.1:0-393 GCF_001483705.2 Eufriesea mexicana
AATATTTCCACACATATATTTCAATAAATATTAACTCTAAACACTACGACGAACATACTTCTCCTATCTAAACAAAAAACCGTTTAAAAAATATTACAAAATAATCTTGTTTAATATATTATAATTCAATAGGACCTCCACTTCTTTCATCTCCATCCTTGAAAAATTCTCAAAATCATTTCTCTGTTTTATAAATAACTACGACATTATAAAACACTACGACAAACATACTTCTCCTATTTAAACAAAAAATCGATTAGAAAATATTACCAAATAATTTTGTGTAATATAACATAATTCAATAAGACCTGCACTTCTTTCATCTCCATGTTTAAACAATTTTTAAAATCATTTCTCTGTTTTACAAATGAACCTACAATATTTCCATACACA
>NW_017090066.1:0-393 GCF_001483705.2 Eufriesea mexicana
GGGTGGTCTCCGATGGTGATGTTGAGTTAGGTTACGTACGGCTTGGTTCGGCCAGGCTAAGTTTGATTGGGATAGCTTTAACTTTTGTGCTGTACACTGCTCTTCGGTGGACTTCTCCGGTCTGCTGTGCTCTAGGATGACCTGATTGGCTCTGGGCGGGGGCGCGGGAGGGGGAGGGCAGGAATAGCGTTCACGGTACATTAGGCTGTGTTTGGCTATATCTGGACATATTGTGTTTGTTTGGGTTAGGTATGGGCAGCCACCAGTTTTCTGATATACTGTGCGATTCTGTGGACTTCTGTGTTCCACTCTCCACTAACGTGTCCTGCTTGGCTCTGTGTAGACCAGCAATAGTGGTCCCATAACTTTAGGTTAGGTTATGCTACGTTTGGT
>NW_017090067.1:0-393 GCF_001483705.2 Eufriesea mexicana
TGAGACGAGAATAACGTGAACGGCACACGAGCGGGGCCAAGCTACTATCCACGCCACAGTGGCTCCGTAACACGTTTTGGTCCGGTCGAATGCTGCGCACTCAGAAACGGGACACGTCATCTCGGCCTTCACAAGTGGCTTTGGCGCTGGAAAAGCAGATGCACGGGTCTCGCGGCCTTGTTATAACATGGTTATAATACGTCCTTTATTGGATGACACTTATGCTATAGGTTCTTATATTTATGGAGTACAAGTCCTTTATTGGATCGCCCTTGGGCTATAGATTCTTATATATAATGAGTAAGGTACAGTAAATGTGACGCGCAATACCTATCAGTAAAGGTTGGCGGACGACACAAATGCAATCGAATTGCTCTCAAATTGCATGAAGTG
>NW_017090068.1:0-393 GCF_001483705.2 Eufriesea mexicana
GAGAATATAAGGTCACAGTAGAGCGCAGAAATCCACCGATTAGCAGTGTATAGCACTATTGTCAGTGCCTTCCTGTCCAAACCAGACATAACCTGACCTAACCAAACGTTGAGTAACTAAACCTATCGTATTGCTGGTCTCCCCAGGGCCAAGCAGAACACATAGAGGAGAGTAGGGCGCTGAAATCAATAGAACCGCAGTGTACAACAGAAAAGTCGAAGCTATCCTATCCTAACTATGCCTTATGTAACCTAACAGAACGTAGGGTATCTGAACCCGACACGCCGCGACCAGTAATGCGCGCCTCCACATAGACAAGCAGAATACGATAGAGCGCAGCGGAGCACAGAAGTCCATTGTATATCTGTGTTGAGCGCATATGTCATACTTATC
>NW_017090069.1:0-393 GCF_001483705.2 Eufriesea mexicana
TAGCAGTGTACACCACAAAGGTCAATGCTATCATAATCTAAAACAAACGATAGTAGCCTAACCTAACGTAGCCTAACCCAAACTGACGTGCCGATACCACAATTACAGGCATCCCCAGAGCGAAGTAGGTCATTTTATATCACAGTATATCGCAGAAGTCAACCGAACAGCAGTGAATAGCGCAAAAGCTCAAGCTATCCTTACCAATCCTGTCCCAACGCAGCGAAAAGAAGCGTAACCTGACACAAACTAGTGTGACGAAACCACCATTGCTGGCCTCACAGAGCATGGCAGAACATGCTAGAGCATGGTAGAGCGCAGAAATTCATAGTATAGCTGTGTGCAGCATAAAAGCCAAAGCTAACCTATCCTAACCCAACCAAACTTTGCGTA
>NW_017090070.1:0-393 GCF_001483705.2 Eufriesea mexicana
GGGGGGGGGGGGGGGGGGGGGATAAGTTCTGGCCTTTAACCGGCTGGACCGCGAGGAGAGAGATAAAACTGTACAAAAATCCCTTAATCCCCAGGGCTATGGTGGTGGCGCGGCCTGGGGTTACTACCACCCCGCCGCCGGACGCACGGTGGGTGGAGGTGTAGATGGCTGGTGGGTGCGGCACAAGCCTGCTAGCGATCCCCTCAGGATACCTGGCGTCCTCCTGTGGTGTTAGAAGAAGCTTTCTCCAAGGGAACAGTAATATGGCTCTTGGTAAAAAATTCGTTAAACTGGGAGATATCGGGAAGAAAGGTGTTTCGTGGTTGGAATGTTGACTGCGGAGGCCACACTTGAGGTTGTAATGAGAAGTGTGTCCGCGCCCGAGCGATCGTG
>NW_017090071.1:0-393 GCF_001483705.2 Eufriesea mexicana
AAAGGATTAGAGTTTGCTTCCCCAACAGCAGTATCGCGTAAAACTGACTATATCACGCGTATTGACATTTCGACTCGTATTGCGACTCTGGGACTGTTTACCACGCGTTGACGATTATCGTTTGGGCCCTGATTTCTTCGATATAAACTTCTTGGAAGTTTTCGATGGTCAATATATTAATGAAATTGCCGGCACTTGGCTTTCAAACGTTTTATTGACAATCTTCCAAGATAGTTCATCGACGTTTCTTCAACCCCTTCTGTATTTTGACGAGTCTGACTCGTGGTGAGGATTTTGGGTTAAACATGAATATCACGAGTCAGACACGTAAACAGATAGACGATCCAAACATGGATATCACGAGTCAGACTCGTGAACAGAATATTTTTCTAA
>NW_017090072.1:0-393 GCF_001483705.2 Eufriesea mexicana
ATACGTACATAACCCAAACTAACATCACCTAGCCAAACATAGTCTAACACAACATAACACGGCGCGACTACTATTGTTGGCCACCTCAGGGTCATGCAGAGTGTAGTAGAGCACAGTAGGTCGCAGAAATACATCGAAGAATACTACATAATACGATGGTCAATGCTATCCTAGCGAAACTGACATAACCCGACGTAACCAAGGCAGCTTAGCTGAACCTAACGTACCGAGACAGCTATTGCTGGCCTTGACAGAGCGAAGCAGAATATACCAGAGAATAGTAGATCGCAGAATTCCGTCGCAATGCAGGATACAGCACAAAAGTCAAAGATGTCCATGCTATACATGGGCTGACCTATACTAAGCAAACGTGGCCAGCTCAACATGACGTGC
>NW_017090073.1:0-393 GCF_001483705.2 Eufriesea mexicana
TATGTATATATATACTATATACATAATCATTTAACAATTTTTATCATTCCAAAATTATATAAAACTTTAATTTGATAATAGAAAATCTGACTTAATAATTTTTTTAGAAACATAGAAATAATATGAGAAAAATTGAATTTATTCCATCTCATTTCAAAATATCTAAACTCACTGGCATTGTAAATGATATGACGCAGGGCATTTGTCACAACATATGAGTTCTCCTCCATCTCGACAAGCATCACAAATATCATGATTGTGGCCACGTCCTCTTCTTTTAAAATATGGATGCTTTTTTTCTTCTTTGTCTTTTTTATTTTTGGCTGTTTTAGAATCTTCTGATACAGGTGGTGCTATAAGAGCTTGAATTTGCTAACAATGAAACGATTATTA
>NW_017090074.1:0-393 GCF_001483705.2 Eufriesea mexicana
AGACGAGAATAGGGAGAGTGAAATGAGGAGAAACGAGAAGAGAAGAGGAGAGATTTAAACGAAAAGTGACGAGAATGAGGAGGTTGAAACGAGAAGAAATGGGAAGAGATAAGAATAAGACGAGAAGAGACGAGAAGTGAAGAGAAGAGAAAAGACGAGAATAACGAGGATGGAACTCTCGTTCATTTTTTCTCAGAAATGAGGAGAGATTGGAAGAAACGAAAATGAAGAGAAGAGAAGAGAAGAGAAGAGAAGGGAAGCAGAATAAGACGAGAAAAGAAGAGAAGAGAAGAGAAAAGAAGAGAAGAGAAGAAAAAGAAGAGAAGAGAAGGGAAGCAAATTAAGACGAGAAAAGAAGAAAAGAGAGGAGAAGAGAAGAGAAGAGAAGGGAAG
>NW_017090075.1:0-392 GCF_001483705.2 Eufriesea mexicana
AGATCGCCTAACGCCTTCAATCCAATGGCAAGAACAGCCATCTGCTTGCCAGGGAATAAGTCTTTTCCACATCTATAATCTGTTATGGCATGATGAATAGATCGCCCAACGCCTTCAATCCAATCGCAAGTACTGCCATCTACTTGCCTTACAACAGGTCTATTCAAAATCTGTAACCTATTATAGCTTGGTGAATAGATCGCCTTTCGCCTCCAATCCAATGGCAAGTACAGAAACCTTCTTCCCAGAGAATAGGTCTGTTCAAAGTATATAATCTGTTCTAGCTTGGGGAAGAGGCCGCCTTACGCCTTCAAACAATGGCAAGTACGGCCATCTACTTGCCACAGAATAGGTCTATTCAAAATCTATAACCTCCTATAGCATGGTGAAAC
>NW_017090076.1:0-393 GCF_001483705.2 Eufriesea mexicana
TCTGCGTAGTTTAGGCTAGGATAACTATGACTTTTATGCCATACCCTGCGGTTCGCTCGATACGTTTGCACGGTTTTGCTCCACTAGCATTTGCCCGACCTTGGGGAGGCCAGAACCGGTGGTCGTGGCGCGACATGCTGAAGCCCCTTATGTTTGGCTGTGCTACATTTGGTTACGTTAGCATAGGGTACCTTCGACTTTTAAGGTAAGCGCCGCCATTCTGTGTACTTCTGCGGTGTACTGTGCGCTATCACACTCTGTTTGTGTATGGGAACGTCAGGAACCGTGGTCGCGGCAGGTTAGGCTGTGCTGTGTTAAGTTTGGTTAGGTTAGTTTTGGCTATGTTTGGTTGGAATGGCTTCGACTTTTGTGCTATGCACTTCCATTCGCTGG
>NW_017090077.1:0-393 GCF_001483705.2 Eufriesea mexicana
TGGTCTCCTGCTCTCTACTGTGCTCTATCATGTTCCGCTTGTCTCGGTGGATGCCAGCAATGGTGGTCTCGGCACGTTGTGTAGAGTTAGGCCACGTTTGGTTAGTTTAGGGTATGCTACTTTCGGAAAGGTCTGACATGACCTTTTTACTGCACGCTGTTTCTCGGTGGATACCTGCGTTCTACTGTGCTTTACCGTTTTCTGCATGGCCTTGACAAGGCCAGCATTGGTGATCCCGACACATTAGGTGAACCAGTTTACGTCTGGTTATGCTACGTTTGGTTAGGTTGGGATAGAGTTGCCTTGACCGCTGCGCTGTACACTTCTATTTGGAGCATTGCTACGCCATCCTGAGCTCTAGTATGTTCTGCTTAGCCATGGGACGGCCGGCAG
>NW_017090078.1:0-393 GCF_001483705.2 Eufriesea mexicana
CGTTAGGCTATGGTTGGTTATGTTCAGTTGGTTTGTGTTACGTTCGGGTTGTTCTGACTTTTCGGATATATACTACGATTCTATGGATTTCTGCATTCTACTCTCCATTAATGTGTACTCCTTGGCTCTGTGGAGGCCAGCAACAGCGATCGCGGCACGTTAGGCTGAGTTAGGCTACGTTCGCCTATGTTACGGTTTGTTAGATTATGAGAGGATGGCTTTGACAATAGTGCTATTGTCTGCTACCTAGTGGGTATCCGCGTCCCACCGTGCGCTAATATTTTCAGTTTGGCTATGGGAGGGCCAGAAATGGTTGTCTCGGCACGTTATGTGTGTCAGGCAACGTTCGGTTAGTTTGCGTTGGGCTAAGTGTGGTCAGTATAGGTTTTAGTT
>NW_017090079.1:0-393 GCF_001483705.2 Eufriesea mexicana
TGCTCTACCATACTCTGCTCGAGTCTGGGGTGGCCTGCTATAGTGTTATCGACACGTTAGTTTAAGTTAGGCTACGCTTGGTTAGGCTATGTACGTTTGTGTTAGGTTAGGTTAGATCCGAACCTCGCGGTATGCACTTCTTTCTGTGGACACCTGCGCTTTACTGTGCTCTCCTGTATTCTGCCTGGCCCAGGGGAGTCCAGCAATAGGTGTCGCAACACCTTGGGGTGAGTTAGGTTACGTTTGGCTACGTTACGATGGGTTAGGCTAGGAGGGGCTAGCTTTGACTTTCGCGATATACACTGCTATTCGGTTGATTTCTGCGCTGTACTCTGTTCTACTGCTTTCATCTTAGCTCTGGCGACGCCAGCAATACCTATCTCGGCACGTTTA
>NW_017090080.1:0-394 GCF_001483705.2 Eufriesea mexicana
TTATGTTATTCTAGGATCGCTTTGACTTTTGTGATATACACAGCAATTCGGTGCATATCTGCAATCTGCTGTGACCTTATATGACCTGGTTTGATCTGGGGAGGCCGGAAATTGTGGCCACGGCATGTTAGGCTGGGATAAGTCACATTTGGCTAGGTTATATTTGCTTGTGTTCGGTTTAGATAGTTTTGACTTCGTTGCTCTACCCTGCGTTTATGTGGATTGCGATGCTCTCCTTTCGTATAATATGCTTTGCATGTCTCTGAGGAGGCCCGCAATAGCGGTCGCGGCACTTCAGGCTGAGTTATGTTACGTTTGGGTATGTTACGGCTGGTTACGTTAGGAGAGGATCACATTGACTTTTGCGCTATATACGTATATTCGGAGGACTTCT
>NW_017090081.1:0-394 GCF_001483705.2 Eufriesea mexicana
CCTAACTAAACATGGTGTGCCGAGACCACCACTGCTGGCATCCACAGGGCCAAGCAGAGAAAACTAGTACCCAATAGAGCGCAGAAATCCACCGTATAGCGGTGTCTGGCACAAAAGTTAAAGCCATCCTAACCGAACTTAGCCGAACCTAACCTAACCGCAAGCAACCTAACCCAAACATACGTGACACGACCGCTATTGCTGGCGCCTCCAAAGAGAAGCAGATGCTAGCAGATGAATGCAGGGCGCAGGTATCAACCGAACAGCAGTGTTCAGCACAAAAGTCGAACTACCATCTCCTAACCTTGCCAAGGCAACGTAACCAAACGTAACATGACACAGACAACCGTGCCGAGATCAATACTGCTGGCCTCCCAATAGCCAATCAGAACAT
>NW_017090082.1:0-394 GCF_001483705.2 Eufriesea mexicana
GCAAGGTAATCGAATCCAATGTGCCTACAGCAGCATTGCTGGTATTCCCATCACCAAGCAGGACATACTACAGGACAGTAGAGCGCAGATGTACATGGAATGCCAGTGTACGTACAGAAAAGTCAATACTACATTTACCTAACCAAATCTAATCTAACATAGATAAATGTAACCTGGCTCAACGTAACGTGAACACGCCACTATTGCTGGCCTACCCAGTGCCAATCACAACATACCAGAGCGCAGAATAACGCCGAAATCCACCGAATGTCGGGTATACTACGATAGTCTGGTCTATCCTGTCCTAACCCAACGGAACGTAATATAACATAATCTAGCGTGCCGCGACCAGTATTGCTTGCCTCCTCATTGTCAAGCAGAGCATAATAGAGAA
>NW_017090083.1:0-394 GCF_001483705.2 Eufriesea mexicana
CATTTCTTACATTCCGAAATAACAACACACACTGAGCATTATTATTATTGAATAAATATTTTACTGATTGCAACATTTAACACGCCTATGAATGATAATGCGACTTCACGAAACGTTTCATCGAGACATACGAAGCTTCATTTTAACGCACGAAAATATTCCGCCATGTGTTAACGGTTTATTTGGTTCGGCATCGACTAGAAGTTGTCAGCGATTGGACAAGCTATGCATTTTTGTCGCGGGAAAATATTTTATTTTTGAAAGAGCCACGTGCTAAAGTATTGATGTAGAATATCTTTTACATTTATTAATGCAAATTCACATATGTTTCTGTTACAAAAATGCCAAATTAAAAAATACTTAATTTCCACTACAGAAATTTACTATTTAATGC
>NW_017090084.1:0-394 GCF_001483705.2 Eufriesea mexicana
CACCAATATTGGTCTCGTTACGCTACGTTGAATTACGCTACGTTTGGGTAGGTTAGGTTAGGTCAAGTCGGGTTACGGTAAGTTTGAGTGCCGCTCTGAATGTCAAGATAGACGTACGTGTTCAAGACGCTCCTACGATTGTGAGGTACCTTCTGCGGAAAAGTGCGTCCTCTGGCGCGTGTGTTAGTGCCATTCTGTGCGTGTGGTGCGTGGGTACACGTGGCCGGGGATTCGAGTCGCAGAGTGAATCGTGGAGCCGATAAAAATTGAATTTGTTTGGAAGCTTTTTTTTCTTTTTTTCTGGCATCGACGAAGTTATGGACGCCGCTCTGGCGCAGGTAGGGGAGGGACGGTGCCCATTGTCTGTCGCGGAGCCACGCGCCGGCCCAGCGAT
>NW_017090085.1:0-394 GCF_001483705.2 Eufriesea mexicana
GGCCCTGCATTTTGCATTCTAGTATTGCTGTAGTGTTGAAGGCATCATTGAAATGAAGAATCCAACGTCTACTGTGCATTATTTGTGGCTGTAATATGTACCGTACTGTAATTGGAAATATCTGAAGACAAACGTAGTATACATTCATTACTTTAGAATTGCTTTCGAATTTACATCATCATTGAACAAAGTTATTCAACGGTTAGAATATGGCGATGATGGCTGTTATCTGTTCTCTAATGTCATTTGTTCTTATCTAAAGAGACAATGGAACTGCATTTCCTGTTTTAGAGTTGCTGTGGTGCATGTTTCGTCAGTAAACAGGTCAATCCTGCGGCAACAGTGATCTGTTGGAAGAGGAAATAAATGCCGTACCTTCAATAGTAAATATCAC
>NW_017090086.1:0-394 GCF_001483705.2 Eufriesea mexicana
ATATTGGTGGATACAATGGGTCCCCGTACTGCCAATTGGAAGTGTCTCAATCCGAAACAGTAGCATACATGCATTATACGAGAATTTCCTTGTAACTTAGATTATTAGAGAGCAAAGCAGCCCAACGTCAGCATTAGAGTAATGGCGGCTATACTGAGCACAGTGTTGTCAATCGTTAAAGTATGGAGGTTCATGGGATATGCATCTTGTCACGCTGGAAGTGTTATATAATTTAAAACGTGATTTAATATGTTGAACAGACGACTGAAGAGCGATGCAGGTGGATATAAAAGTACAGCTCTGCCAATAGGAAGTACTTCAAGATATAACCGTAATATATACTGATTATTCCGGAATTGCTCAGGAATTAACGTCCTCAGTGAACAAATTGGTC
>NW_017090087.1:0-388 GCF_001483705.2 Eufriesea mexicana
GTGAGCGAATTTTGTTGCATAAATAAGGAGGAAAGGTTCTATTGGCATGCTATAGCCATTGCAAAGCTATTGTGTCTGGCCGAAAAATTCAATATTATTGACATTTTCGAATACTATCGTGGTGAGCTGTTTTAAATGCATAAATAAGGTGGTAAGATTCTATTGGCATGCAACAGCCAATGGAATGCTGTAGCATCTAACTGGAATATTTAATATTTTTGGCATTTTCGACTAATATCATGGTGAGCGAATTTTGTTGCATAAATGAGGAAAGGTTCTATTGGCATGCTATATCCATTGCAAAGCTATTGAATCTGAACGGAATATTCAATTTTATTGACATTTTCGACTAATATCGTGGTGAGCTAATTTTGTTGAATAAATAAGC
>NW_017090088.1:0-394 GCF_001483705.2 Eufriesea mexicana
TAGCTCAAACATCAAACCAATCCTATCCTAACCTAACCAAACGTAACATAAGCAGACTTGAAGTAACACAACCTGACGTGCCGCGACCGCTATTGCTAGCCTTACGTGAGCTAAGCATAGTATAGCAGAGCAATGTAGAACGCCGGAATCGTCCGTGTGTCAGTGCATAGCGCAATAGTCAAATCTGTCTTAACCGAGCATAGGCAAACCTAACCTAACCGAAAGAAACGTAACTCAACCTACCGTGCCGAGACCAATATTGCTGGCCACCGCAGAGTCAACCAGAACATAATACAGCGCAGGACGGCGCAGAAATCAACCGTACAACAGTGTGTAGCACAATAGTGGAAGATATCCCCGGCAAACGTCACAAAACCTAACCTAACCAAACGTA
>NW_017090089.1:0-394 GCF_001483705.2 Eufriesea mexicana
TGCATAAGCTGTTTATAATTGATATTTGTTAACATCTACGTTTGTAATGTCAAAAATTTAATCTTTATTCCGGTATTCAATCTTTATTCCAATATCATGTATTGAAAATTTTGAAGGGTGTAATAATCAGATGGGGATAAATGGAGACAAATATGTGAGAATTAAAATGAAATATAAACACTGATCTTTAACAACGCTTCATACCGGAACACAAGTTACCGGTTTTTCGAATATTATCATATGCGTTCCGTTATAAAGTCTGTTAGAACGTTAGAGATAAGAAGAATTACATGCAAAATGAGGGAGAAGTGGATCCGCGTAACGCATAAAGAATTAATGAAAGGGAATGAAGGCATGTTGAAGAATAGGGCATATTAAAGTTATGTTTTCGTAA
>NW_017090090.1:0-394 GCF_001483705.2 Eufriesea mexicana
TCGGCATGTTAGGTTGAGCTATGTTAGGTTAGTCTAGCTTATGTTGGCATATTTTCAGTAAGGTTCGCTTCGACTTTCGCGTTATACCCTGCTGTTCTGTAGATTTCTGCACTCGACTGCACGCTACTACATTCTGCTTGATCCTGGGGAGGCCAGGAATAGTGGCCGCGGAAAGTTATATTCGTGTAGGCTACGTTTTTGGTTTGGTTACGTTTGCACGGGTTAGGCCTGGGTGGATATGAGTTCTGTGCTATACACTGCGAGTGTATGTACCTCTGCGCCCTATTGCCCTCTAGTAATATCTGCTCGACTCCGTGGAGGCCAGCAATATCGGGCGAGGTACGTTAGGTTGAGTTATGATACGTTTGGTCATGCTAAGGTTAGACACATGATG
>NW_017090091.1:0-394 GCF_001483705.2 Eufriesea mexicana
CTACCTTAACCTAACCAAACGTAGCGTAACATAATCTAAAGTCTCGTGGCCGCTATTACTGGCCTCCACGGAGCCAAGCAGGACATATTAGGGTACAGTATATCGCAGAAGTCCAGCGAAAAGCTGTATACAGCACATAAGTCAATGCTGTCCTCTCCAACCGCGACCAAACGTAACATAAACAGACGTAGCCAAAAGCAAACTATCGTTTCGGGACAACTATTATTGGCATTCCCATAGTCGAGCAGAGTATAGTGGAGCTATGTATATAGTAGAAATCAGCAGAATGGCTGTGTATAGCGCAAAAGTCGAAACTACCCTCTCTTGGCCAATCCAAACGTAATATAACCGAACGCAACATAGCTTAACCTAACGAGCCGAGACCACTACTGCT
>NW_017090092.1:0-394 GCF_001483705.2 Eufriesea mexicana
GATCAATTCATCCACACACACATCCATAGATACATGCCTCCGTACATCCATCTTTACATACATGCATCCATCCAGCCATCCATACATACACCCATTCATACATCCATCGAACCATACGTCCATCCACCCATACAAGTACCCATCCATACATCCATCGATCAATACATCTATCCATCCATACATCCATAAATCCATCCATCCATACATGAATGCAACCATACACACATGCATAAATACATCCATACATACATCGATACATCTATACATGGATCCATTCATACGTACATACATCCATCCATAAATACATACATCCATAAACCCGCCCATCAATCCACCCATCCGTTCATCCACACATACATCCATGAAACCACACATCCGTACAACCGTACATTCG
>NW_017090093.1:0-394 GCF_001483705.2 Eufriesea mexicana
GTGTAGAAAACGTTAGGAACTCAAGAGATAACATAAAATCGATTACAAATAATGTAGGAATCATCGAAAATCAAGTGATGGTAAGTAACCCGACAATAGGTAGAGTAGAAAAAAACAGGAAATCAAGAGATAACATAAAATCGATTACATATAATATAGGAAACACCGAAAATCAAGAGATGGTAAGTAACTCGACAATAGGAACAGTAGAAAACAACAGGAAATCAAGAGATAACAAAACCGATTACAACTAATGTAGGAATCACCGAAACTCAAGTGATGGTAGGTAACTCGACAATAGGTAGAGTAGAAAAAAACTGGAATTCGAGAGGTAACATAACCTCGATTACAAATAATGTACGAATCACCGAAAATCAAGTGATGGTAAGTAACT
>NW_017090094.1:0-394 GCF_001483705.2 Eufriesea mexicana
TTGGACAGGGTAGCTCTGACTATCGTGCTGTACACTGTTGTTGGGTGTGTCTCTGTTATCCACTGTGCTCTACTATACTCTGCTTGGCTACGGGGAGGCCGGAAGCAGCGGTCGCTGCACGTAGTGCTGAGTTACGCTTCGTTCGTTTAGGTTAGGTTAGGTCATGTTTTGCAAGGTTATCTGGGGCTTCTGTGCTATGCACTGCAATGCGGTGGGTTTTCGCGATCTACTGTGCTCTGGTATATTCTGGTTGGCAATGTGGAGGCCAGGAGTTATCGTCGCGGCACGTTGCGTTGAGATATGTCACGTTTGGCTGCGATATGTTTGGTTGGGTTTGGTTAAGAGAGCTTCGACTTCTGCGCTACACACTGCTATTCGGCGATTTCTGCGTCAT
>NW_017090095.1:0-394 GCF_001483705.2 Eufriesea mexicana
ATATTTTTTATTATATATATGTTATTATATATTTCTAATATTTCTATATGTCGTAGTAAAATTAAATAGTAAAGTAAACTTTACATCCTAGCGATATGGGGGCGATCCCTACCCATGTGTTTTGTCCCTTGTTTCCTGTTTTCTGGAAGTGTCCTGTGACCTGCATGGCCTTAAACAGGCCAGTTCTAACCCTTAGCCGGTTCAATAAAAATCTATACAGTTTTTCCACCAATAGACTACTATTCCTTATCGTTATAACCCCTTTAACACCATACTGCATAAATTGAAATATACACGAGAAAAATAATAAAATAAAATCTGTATACGCAAGAAAAATCTATATACGCAGAAATATACACAGCACACCCAGAAGCTGCCCCCCCCCCTCCCCCTA
>NW_017090096.1:0-394 GCF_001483705.2 Eufriesea mexicana
GATGTATGTATGGATGAATGTATGGATGTAATTATGGTTGTATGTATGGATGTGTGTATGGATATATGCATGGATGTATGTATGGATGTTTGCATGGATGTATGAATGGATATATGCATGGATGTATGTATTGATGTATATATGGATGTTTATATGGACGTATGCATTCCTGGTATGTATGGATGTGTGTATGGATTTATGTATGGGTGTATGCATGGTTGGATGGATGTATGGATGGATGGATGCCAGAATGGATTGATGGATTTATGGATACGTGGATGTGTGGATGTATGGATGTATGTACGGACGGACGTATGTATGGATGGATATGTGTATTGGTCAATGGATGTATGAATGGGTGCCTGTATGAATGGATGGATGGATGGTTCGATGG
>NW_017090097.1:0-394 GCF_001483705.2 Eufriesea mexicana
CTTTGACTTTTCTGCTATACGTTGCCATTCTTTGGCCTTCTGCGCTCTACTCTCCTTTAATATGCTCCGACTGGCGATGAAGAGGCCAGCAATAGAGGACTCGGCTCGTTAGGCTTAGTTAGTCTGCGCTTGGTTTGGTTAAGTTGTGTCAGGTAAGGTTAGGGTATCTCTGACATTTGCGCTATTCGTTGCTGTTCGGTGGCTTCCTGCGATCTACTGTCCTCCAGTGTGTTTTGCTAGGTTCTGTGGTTTCCAGTAGTAGTCGCCTCGGCCCGTTAGTTTAAGTTAGGTTGTGTTCCGTTATGTTACATTTGGATACGTTGGGACAGGGTAGCGTCGTCTTTTGTGATCTACATTGCTATTCTCTGGATTCCTAAGCTCTGCATTGCTCTAC
>NW_017090098.1:0-394 GCF_001483705.2 Eufriesea mexicana
ACCGGCCGAAGGGGACGAACGGCGGTCGTGCCTGTTCGGACAGACTGAAAGGACGATCTCCGCCCTGGTCGATGCTGACAACAAAATATTATTACCAATATTCAACTGACGAATAGGTGGGACATTGTTACGCGAAAATAAGATTTTTGATATACATTGAAATTTAGTGTATAATTGAAAAAATTCGAAAAATGAGAAAATAATGAAAGTGCCATTGTATTAAGTTAGAATGAATAAAACGATGTAGAAATCTGTAAAAGTATGTCTGTGTCATATCGTCATTTATCGAGTTATTAACGAAAGATATACAGAAGTGCCGCATCGGTCCGAACGAAAGGGACGAACCCAGTCGTATCGCTTCCAACCGGCCGAAGGGAACAACGCCAGTCGTGTC
>NW_017090099.1:0-394 GCF_001483705.2 Eufriesea mexicana
AAAGCTATCCTCTTCTAACCTAACCAAACGTGACATAACCGTACGCAAGGAAACCCAGACTAACGTGCCGGGACCACCACTGCTTGCATCCGCATTGCCGCGCAGAACATACCAGACCTCGATAAAGCGCAAGAATGCACAGGATAGCAGTGTATAGCACAAAAGCCTAAGCCATCTTGACCAGGCTTATCCTAACCTAACGAAATCGAACGGAACCGAACTCAACCAAGCGTAGCACGAACATTAATGCTGGCCGCCCCAGGGACAGGAAGAATATATTAGGGCACAGTAGAGCGCAGACGTCCACCGTATAGCAGTGTATAGCGCAAAAGTCACATCTATCCTTTCCTAACCTAGCTGATCGTAACATTACCAAACGTAACCAAGCTCTACT
>NW_017090100.1:0-394 GCF_001483705.2 Eufriesea mexicana
GTCAATACTTTTCCCGCGACCGGTCAATACTTTTCCCGCGACCGGTCAATACTTTTCCCGCGAGTGGTCAATTCTTTTCCCGCGAATGGTCAATACTTTTCCCGCTTCAGTGGACAATACTTTTGCAGCTTGGCCGTAAAATTTTCGACCGATTTCGCGACTTTGTATTAGGATAACATAACATGATAGGAGATCGCTGGCCGGGACAGTTCCAAGAAATGACGTCATTTCCAAGAATTCTCGAACAGTGCTTCTGCTGCCTCGCCGTAAAATTTTCGGCCGATTTCGCGACTTTGTATCAGAAGAACATGATATGATAGGAGGTCGCTCGCCGTGAAATTTTCGGCCGATTTCGCCACTTTGTACTAGGATAACATGACATGATAGGAGGTCG
>NW_017090101.1:0-394 GCF_001483705.2 Eufriesea mexicana
TATAAGGTTTATCTCTGCGCTCTGCAGCGCTCTAACGTGCACTGCTTGGCTTTGGGGATGCAAAAGGTATTGCTCTCGACACCTTAGTCTGAGCTACTTAGCTCTTGCTTATGTTACGTTTGGTTGGGTTAAGACAGGGTAGCTTCGACTTTTGCGCTGAACACTGCAATCCTGTGGATTTCTGCGTTCGACATTGCTCTACTGTACTCTACTCGCCTCCAGGGAGGCCAGAAATAGCGGTTGTTGCACATCAGTTTGGGTTACGTTGCGTCCGCTTATGTTACGTCTTGATAGGTTAGGATAGGATAAATGTGTCTCTTGTGCTAAACACTGCTGTTCTGAGTATTTCTGCGCTCCTCATTCCTATACTGCTCTCTGCTCGACACAGGCGTGG
>NW_017090102.1:0-394 GCF_001483705.2 Eufriesea mexicana
GAATGATCTTTCAGGTCAGACTCTATTGCATATCAATGGCTATAGCAGGCCAATAGAATCTATACGTTATTTATGCCAGCAAGTTAGTTCACCGTGATATTAGTCGCAAATGTTAATAAAATTCAGCATTCCATTCAGATTGTATTGCATTGCAATGGCTACAACACGCCAAAAGAATCGTTCCTCCTTATTTACGCAAGAAAGCTTGCTCACAATGATGCTTGTCGAAAATGTCTATAAAATTCATATATCCAGACAGTTTCTATTGCATTGAAATGGTTATAGCAAGCCAATAGTGTCGTTCCTACTTATTCATGCGAGAAAGTTTGACCACCATGATATTATTCGAAAATGTTAACAAAATTGAACATTCCAGTCAGATTCTATTGCATTA
>NW_017090103.1:0-392 GCF_001483705.2 Eufriesea mexicana
TTGCAATGCTATAGAATCTGGCCGGAAAATTCAATTTTATTGACATTTTCGAATAATATTATTATGCGCCACCTTTCTTGCATAAATAAGGAGGAAAGATTCATTTGGCGTGCTATAGCCATTGCAATGAGAGAGAATGTTCCTGGCAGTCTCAATTTTATTGTCATTTTCGACTTATATGTTGGTGAGCTATCTTCCTTGTACAAATAAGGAGGAAGGATACTATTGGCGTGCTATAGCCATTGCAATGCTCTGGAATCTGGCTTGAAAATTCAATTTTATTGACAGTTTCTACTAATATCGTGGTGACCTAACTTTCTTGCATAAATGAGGAGGGGAGATTCTACTGGCGTGCTATGGACATTGCAATGCCATAGAATCGTCCTAGAAAA
>NW_017090104.1:0-395 GCF_001483705.2 Eufriesea mexicana
TTAAAGCGACCCTTCACTAGCCTAACAAATCGTAACATAACCAAACGTAACGTATCTAATAATAACGTGCAGCATCCACTATCGCTGGGCTCCCCAGACACGAGCATAGTATGGTAGATCGCAGTGGAACGTTGGAATCCACCGAACAACAGTTTATAACGCGAAAACCGAAGCTAACCTTATCTAAGGTCAGGCAGAGTATAGTAGAGCAATGTAGAGCGTATGAGTAGACCGAATAGCAGTTTATAGCATAAAAGTGGAAGAAACCCTAACTGAGCCTTCCTAACCTAACCTAACCGAACGTATTCTAACTCAACCATCCGTGCCGCCACTGCTATGGCTGGACTCCCGATAGTCAAGCAGAGACTAGCAGAGCAATTTGCGGCATATATCGA
>NW_017090105.1:0-392 GCF_001483705.2 Eufriesea mexicana
ATAGCTTGGTGAATAGTTGGCCTAACGCCTTCAATCCAATGGCAAGTACAGCCTTCTACTTGCGATAGAATAGGTCTATTCAAAGTATATAATCTGTTCGTGCTTGGTGAATATGTCGCCTAACGCCTTCAATCCAATTGCAAGTACAGCCATCTACCTGCTAGAGAATAGGGCCTTTCAAGATCTATAATCTGTTATAGCTTCGAGAATACATCGCATAACGCCTTCAATCCAATAGCAAGTACAGCCACCTATTTGCCAGAGAATAGGTCTATTCAAAATATATAATCTGTTATAGCGTGGTGAATATGTCGCCTAACGTCTTCAACAAATGGCAAGTACAACCATCTACTTGTCAGAGAATTGGTCTATTCAAAATCTATAACCTGTTA
>NW_017090106.1:0-395 GCF_001483705.2 Eufriesea mexicana
GGCAGAAATCCACCGGAAATCTGTGTATAGCACAAAAGCCAAGGCTATCCTAACCAAATTTGGCCGACCCTAACATAACCAAGCGTAACATAACATAACCAAGCGCGACTCGACAACCATTTCAGGCGCCCGCAGAGCCGAGCAGTGGGCAGTAGGGGAATCTGGAGCACAGAAGTCCGTCGAGAAGCTGTGAATTGGACAAAAGTCGAAGCTATCCTGTCCTAACCAAATCAAACGTAACATAACTGAACCAAACGTGCCGAGACCATTATTGCTGTCCTCCCCACAGAAAAGCCGAACATAATTGGGCACAGTGGGGGGCAGCGATCCGCGGAATAGCACTGCGCAGCACAAAAGTCAGTGCAATGCCGTCATAACGTAGATAAACGTAACAT
>NW_017090107.1:0-393 GCF_001483705.2 Eufriesea mexicana
ATGCTATAGAATCTGGCTGGAAAGTTCAATTCTATTGACATTTTCGACTAATATTGTGGTGAGCTAACTTCCTGGCATAGGTAAGGAGGGAAGATCCCTTTGGTGTACTATAGCAAATGCAATGCAGTAGAATCTGGCTGGAAAATTTGATTTTATTGGCATTTACGACTAATATCGTGGTGAGTTAACATTCTTGCATAAATGAGGTGGAAAGATTCTATTGGCGTGCTATTACCATTGAACGCTGTAGAATCATCCTGGAAAATTCAATTTCATTGACCTTTTCGCCTAATATCGTAGTGAGCTAACTTTTTTGCATAAATCAGGAGAGTAGATTCTTCTGGCGTGCTATATCCATTGCAATGCTTTAGAATGTGGCTGAAAAACTCAATT
>NW_017090108.1:0-395 GCF_001483705.2 Eufriesea mexicana
CCTCGACCACTACTACTAGCACCCGCAGAGCCAAGCAGAATATACTGGAGCACAGTAGAGCGCAGAAATCCAACGAATAGAGGTGTATAGCTGAAAAGTCAAAGCTATCCTATCGCAACAATGCCAAACGTAACATAGCCAAACGTTGTCTATCTCAACCTAATGAGCCGAGACTACTATTGCTGGCCTCCCGAGATTCGAGAAGAGCATAGTAGAGCAATGTGGGGCGCAAAAGTCCACCGAATAACCGAGTATAACACAAAAGTCACAGCCTTCCATACCAAACTTAACCTAACCTAACATAGCAGGACGTAACCTGGTTCAACCGAACTGGCGACGGTGACTACTGCTGGCCTCCCCAGAGACAAGCGGAGTGTATAGAAGCACAGTAGAGC
>NW_017090109.1:0-395 GCF_001483705.2 Eufriesea mexicana
AATGATCGTGTAATAAGAAAAGGATTGCAAAAAAATGCGGGTAGGATTGTTGTGTCCATGGATGTGTGCTTGCATCACGGAAAAAATGTGTAAGTATTTGCATTAACATAACCTTAAGTTATAAATAAATAGTGTAAGATATAAGCCATTGTTTTTCTACCGTGTATTAGTGACAGGAGTGCCTGGTTATAAGAAGACAATATTCTGTTGAAGTAAACAGGCATGTACAACGAGAGAAAAGTATTGGACTTGTGGAATATCACCAACTTAGAGCCATTGGATGCAAAGATTCATTTTTTATGGTATGGAAAGATTAAAGTAGTAATGCAAATATGTAAGGTATGATATTTTTATTGGATTTTAGGTCGGCTAGTCATATGACGTGCATAACAGAA
>NW_017090110.1:0-395 GCF_001483705.2 Eufriesea mexicana
ATAGGCAATAATTTATTAATTTTTTCACTTTTACTGTAAATATACGTTGCGAATAATTCGCTAATAACACTATCAATTTGTTATTAACAATCGGTGCAATAATTTATAAAGTTTTTGTAAATTAGAAATTCATTTTAACACAAATGCGTTATGTGTTCAAGTAATAGGCAATAATTTAATGATTTTTTGCATTAAATTATAAATTTAAGTTGTAAAGAATTTGTTATTAACAATAAGTTTGATAATTTATACATATTTTATAATGTAAATTTGCTTTCGCATCTCCATAGGATAAATTTATATGATACGTATATATATGTGAAAATATTTTTATATCCTCTATATTTTCGAATTTTAAAAACTCACATTTTTCGAAAATTGTGAGTGATAAAGCA
>NW_017090111.1:0-394 GCF_001483705.2 Eufriesea mexicana
GATTGCAATGGCTATAGCACGCCAAAAGGATCTTTCTGTCATACTTATGCCAGGAAGCTAGCTGACCACAATATTAATCGATAATGTCAATAAAATTGAACTTTCCAGCCCGTTTCGGCAGCATTGAAATGACTACAGCACGCCAAAAGGTTCTTTCCACCATACTTATGCAAGGAAGCTAGCTCAGCACGATATAAGTCGAAAATGGCACTAAAATTGAACTTTCCAGCCATATTCTGCCGCATTGCAGTGGTAATAGCTTGCCAATATTATCTTTCCTCCTTGTTTATTCGAGAAAGTTAGCTCACCACGATACTGGTAGAAAATGACGATAAAATTGAACTTTCCATCCAGATTCTGTAGCATTGCTATGGCAATAGCACGCCAATAGAAT
>NW_017090112.1:0-394 GCF_001483705.2 Eufriesea mexicana
GAATCTTTACTCCTTATTTATACATGATAGGTGGCTCACCACGATATTAGACGAAAATGTCAGAAAAATTGAATTTTCCTGCCAGGGTCCATAGCATTGCATTGGCTACAGCACGCCAAAAGTGTGTTTCCCCCTTACTTATGCAAGGAAGTTATGTCACCGCGATATTAGTCGTAAATGTCAATAAAAATGAATTTTGCATCCAGATACTATTGCAATGCATTGGCTATAGGACGCCAATTGAATCTTTCCTCCTTATTTATGCTAGAAACCTAGCTCACCACAATATTATTCGGAAATGTCAATAAAATTGAATTTCCCTGCTTGATGATCTAGCTATGCAATGGCTATAGCACGCCAGTAGAATCTTTCCCCCTTATTTATGCTAGCAAGT
>NW_017090113.1:0-395 GCF_001483705.2 Eufriesea mexicana
GGACTTCTGCGCTCTACATTGCTCTAATATGCTCTGCTTGGCTCCCGAGATACCAGCAATGGTAGTGTCGGCTCGCTATGTTGAGTTTAGCCACGCTTGGTTATGCTACGATTGGCTTGGTTAGGATAGGATATCTTTCTCTTTTGTGTTATACAATGCGACTCGGTGTATTTCTGCGCTCTGCGTTGCTCTGCTTGCCTCTGCTTGTCTCTGGGGAGGCCAGAAACAGTGGGAGTGGCACGCTTGCGTTAGGTTACGTTTGTCCTCGTTAGGGTTGGTTACATTTGGTTTGGGTGTCTTTGACATTTGTGCTGTGCACTGCTATTCGGCGGATATCTGCAATCTACTTTGCTCTAGTATGTTCTGCTGGGCTATGGCGAGGCCAGCTGTAGTGC
>NW_017090114.1:0-395 GCF_001483705.2 Eufriesea mexicana
GCGTTCGCCTTTCCGCTGCTCTTTCAGCTTTCTATTCCTCTTTCCCCGTGGAACATGGAAATTGCAGCACAATCTAGGCGAATCCAAGATCGCGAGTCGTTGGGTCGGTAGCGTTTAGCCAGAGATACGAGAACATCGATTCGACGTTTCGACGCGCGTTTTCGAAAAGATCGGCTAGACGAGACAGGACGATTGCAGTTGTTCTGATATTTACGCAGGAAGGGTAACGTCCTATCTTACGCATCGCTTGCGTCTCCGATTTCTCCGAACCCTGCACGTTTCATTTTCCCTTTGTGTTTGCTTTCGTTCTACGGTATTCGTACCGAAATACACTCGCTGTGTATATAAACTATAAACTATATAACCTATAGACTATAGATTACAAACTATAGAGG
>NW_017090115.1:0-395 GCF_001483705.2 Eufriesea mexicana
CGCCGCGGATTTCTGCAGTACACTATGCTCCAGTATATTCAGCTTGGCTCTGGGGATGTCAGCTCGGTCGCGGCACGTTATGTTGTGCTCTGTTACGTTTGGTTAGGTTTGGTTAGGTCAGGTATGGTCAGGTTTTCCTTGACTTTTGAGCTACACACTGCTCTTCGGAGGATTTCTACGCCCTACATTGCTCTGCTATGCTTCGCTCGACACTGGGGTTACCATCAATTGCGGCCCCGTTGCGTTACATTTGGTTAGGCTAAATTTGGTCGGACATGTTTGCCTGTGTTAGGCTTGGTTACCCTTGAACTTCGTCGTATACACTATAGTAAGGTGGGATTCTGCGCTCTACTGCGCTCCACTGTACTCTGCATGGCCCAGTAGTGCCCAGCATA
>NW_017090116.1:0-395 GCF_001483705.2 Eufriesea mexicana
ACATCCATACGTACTTCCATTCTGCCATACACCCATCCACCCATACGTCCAACCATCCATGCACCCATTGATCCATACAACCATGCATATATACATACATACATACATACATACGTAAATCCGCCGATCCGAACCTCAATCCATCCATTCATCAATCCATTCATACATCCATCCTTCCATACATCCATCCACCTATACATCCGCCAATCAATATATCCAGCAAACTGTATATCCATCCTTCCATACATCCATCCACCAATCCATTCATACATCCATATATCCATACATACATCCATACATCCAACCATACGTCCACCCTCACATGCATAGATACATCCATACATACATCCACACATACATCCAAGCATCCATACATACATACATCCATACAGACG
>NW_017090117.1:0-395 GCF_001483705.2 Eufriesea mexicana
GATGTGCAATATAGAGCGCAGAAATCCACCGAATAGCAGTGTGCAGCACAAAAGTCTATGATACCCTATACTAACTTGTCGTAATCTAACTGAACCAAACGTAGAATACCTCACCCTAACGCGCCGAGGTCACTATTGCTGGCTTCGACACAGACGAGCAGAATGGACTAGAGCACAGTGGGGCGCAGAAGTCCACAGCACTGCAGGGAGTAGCAAAAGAGCCGTAGATATTCTAACCTAAGCAGACCAAACCTAACATAACCAATCGTAGCATAGCTCAACATGACGTACCGTCACCTCCACTCCTGGCCTTCCCACAGCCAAGCAGAATGTAGTAGAGCACAGTATATCATAGAAATAAACGGAATAGCAGTGTATAGCACAAAAGTCAAAGA
>NW_017090118.1:0-395 GCF_001483705.2 Eufriesea mexicana
TAATCAAACCTGACCTAACCCATTGCAACCTGGCTAAACCGAGCGTGCGACGACCACTATTGCTGGACCCCCAGAGCCAAGCAGATTACACTAGAGCACAGTGAACCGCAGATATCCGCCGCATTTGTGTGTAAAGCAGAAAAGTATAAGGTAACCCATCCTTACCAGGCCGAATCTGACCCAACGAAACGTAATCAGTCCCAACCTAACGTGCCTATCCCACTACTGCTGGCCCCCCATCGCCAAGCAGGGCATATTAGAGAAGAGTAGATCGCAGAGGTCCGTAGAATAGTAGTGCATAGCACGAAAGTCAAAGATATCCTAATCTTGCCTAACCAAATGTATCGTAGGTGGACGTATCGTAACGAAACGTTGCCTGCCACGACCGCTATTAT
>NW_017090119.1:0-395 GCF_001483705.2 Eufriesea mexicana
AAGACTAAACTATGTAGTAGATAGACTAAAACTATATAGGAAACTATATAGCAAATTACTATAGCAAATAGATTAGACTATGTAGTAGATGGACTAGGACTATTTAGCAAACGATATAGCAAACTACTATAGCAAATAGACTAGACTATGTAGTAGATAGACTAGGATTATTTAGCAAACGATATAGCAAACTACTGTAGGAAATAGACTAGACTATGTAGTAGATAGACTAGGACTATTTAGTAAACGATATAGCAAACTACTATAGCAAATAGTCTAGACTATGTACTAGATAGACTAGAACTATTTAGCAAACTATGTAGCAAACTATGTAGCAAACTACTATAGCAAATAGACTAGAGTATAACTGATCTATGATCAGGCAACTGATACTC
>NW_017090120.1:0-395 GCF_001483705.2 Eufriesea mexicana
AATCTTTCCTCTTTATTTATGCAAGAAAGATAGATCACCACAATATTAGCCGGAAATGTCAATAAAATTGAACTTACCTGACAGTTTCTATAACATTACGACGGCTGTAGCAATTGAATTGAATCTTTCCTCATTATATATGCAAGAAAGTTAGCTCATAAGATGTTAGACGAAAATGTCACTAAATTTGAATTTTCCATACACATTCTATAACAATGCAATGGCTACAGCACGCCAATACTATCTTTCCTCCTTACTTATGCAAAAAAGATAGCTCACCACAATATTAGCCGGAAATGTCAATATAAATGAGTTTTCCAGCCACATTCTACAGCATTGCAATGGATATAGCACGCCAAAAGTATCTTTCCTCCTTTCCAATGCAAGGAAGATTG
>NW_017090121.1:0-395 GCF_001483705.2 Eufriesea mexicana
GTGCTCTAGTGTAGTCTGCTTGGCTACGGGAAGGCCAGCAGCATTAGTCACGGCACGTCAGTCTGAGTTATATTACGCTTTGTTTTGTTACGTTTGGATAGGTTAGGACAATATGGCTTAGACTTTTGTGCTGTGCAAGGCTATTCGGTGGATTTCGGAGCACTAAATTGCTCTCCTATACACTGCTCGACTCTCGGGAGGCCAGCAATTATGACTGCGATACGTTTAGTTCAGTTAGATTACGTTTGGTTAGGTCAGCTTACGCTACTTTAGGTCACGATGTCGTTCAGTTTTGTGCTACACACTGCTATTCTACGGCCATTTGAGCTCTGCTGTGCGCTATCACAATCTGCTTTTCTCTGTGGACGCCAGGAATAATGATCTCGGCTGGTTAG
>NW_017090122.1:0-395 GCF_001483705.2 Eufriesea mexicana
GCTAACCGAACATAACCAACAGTAACCTAACTGAACCTAGCATGACGCAACCACTATTGGTTGCCTCCCCAGAGCCAAGCAGAACATATTATAGTGGTGTAGACCACAGAAATCAATGGAATCGCAGTGTATAGCGCATACGTCAAAGCCATCCTCTCCTAATATGACCAAACGAAATATAACCAAATCTAATCTAACTGAACCTAAAGTGCCGAGGACACTCTTGGTGGCCTCCGCAGAGTCAAGCAGAATATGCTAGATCAGTGTGGAGCGTAGAAAAGTCAAAGGTATCCTGACCAAGCATTACCAAGCATAGCCTAACAAACGTAACTTAAATCAACCTATAGCGCCGCGACAACTGCTGCAGGCCACAAGAGACGAGCGAAATAGACTAG
>NW_017090123.1:0-395 GCF_001483705.2 Eufriesea mexicana
CATCCATCTACACATCAACCCACCCATACGTCCATCGATCCATACATTTCTCCATCCATACGACCATCCAACAAACCATCCATACATCCATACATCCATACATACGTCAATACATCCACCCATCCATCCATACGTGCATACACCCGTACAACCATAAATTCGTAAATCCATACGTCCATACATACATACATCCATACATCCATACATGCATACATCCATAATACTTACATCCATACATCCATGCATACCCCCATCCACTCATCCACACATACATCCATACATACATCCGTAAATGCATCCATACAAACATCCAATCATGCATCCATCAATAGAACCATCCATACATTCATCCATACAAGCATCCATACATACATCCATTCTTCCGTCCATTCACC
>NW_017090124.1:0-395 GCF_001483705.2 Eufriesea mexicana
ATTATAGCTGACTTCAACAAAGACAAGCAGAATATACTAGAGAACAGTAGCGCCCAGAAACCAAATGCATTACAGTGAATAGCACAAAATGCGAAGATATCCTAACCCAACATGACCTAACCTAACCTAACCAAACGTAATATAACTAAACCTAACTGGCCGATATCACTATTGGTGGCATTCCCAGAGCCAAGCAGAAAATATTAGAACACAGTAGAGCACAGAAATCCGAGGAAAGCAGTGAATAGCAGAAAAGACGAAGATATCCCAACGCAACCTTACCAAACCTGACCTAACGGAACGTAGCATAACACAGAATAGCTTACCGTGTCCACTGCTACCTGCGCCCCAAAGCCAAGCAGAATGTAGTAGAGCACAGTCGATCACAGGAAACT
>NW_017090125.1:0-395 GCF_001483705.2 Eufriesea mexicana
ACTATTCTAATGAAATATTTCGGAAAGCTTTTCTTGATCATTTTGAAAATTACTCCTGCTATCTACACTGTATCGAATGCCCTTTCAAGATCTATTAAGCAGGCTCCTACTCGTTGATTTCCGTTTAAAGCCCAGCATATATCCGAAGCGAGCTTATTTATGGCGTGTACGGTTGAATGTATGTGTCTGAATCCGAACTGGTTTTCTGGGATGATAATGTTTCTTGTGCAAAATGATACTAGCGGTGAGTTTATGACTATTTCAAAAACTTTACTGATGTTCGGCAAGAGGCTAATGGGTCTTAACTTTGGGAGGGAGGAACTATCTTCGTTTTTCTTTGGTATAGCAATTACTTTTGCTTTTTTCCACTTATTGGGAAAATATGAGATGTTTAA
>NW_017090126.1:0-395 GCF_001483705.2 Eufriesea mexicana
CTGCACTGCGGAGGGTTTCTGCGCACTACTGTGCTCTAGTACATTCTGCTTGTCTTTATGCAGGACAGCAATATTTGTCTCGTCATGTTTGGTTGTGTTACGGTACGTTTCGTTGGACTAGGATAGGTTAAGCTCGGTCACGTTAACATAGACTCTCATGCTATACACTGCAATTCGGAGCATTTCTGCGCTGTACTGTACTCTACTATATTAAGCTTAGTCCTGGGAGAGCCACCAATAGCGGCAGCTGCACGTTACGTTGAGGTATGCTACGTTTGGTTAGGTTATGTTAGCTTGGGTTAGGTCTGGTTGGTTATGACTTATCTGCTACACACTGCGATTGTATGGATTTCTGCGCTCTGCTGCCCTCTAGCAAGCTCAGCTCGACTCTTGGG
>NW_017090127.1:0-395 GCF_001483705.2 Eufriesea mexicana
GAGAGCTGAAATCCAGAGAATCGCAGTGTTGAGCACAAAATTATGGGATGTCCTAACCTAACCCAACAAAGCCTAACCTAACCAAACGTAATCTAACAAACCCTAACCTGTCACGACCACTATTCCCGGCCCCACAGAGCCAAGCAGATTATAGTACAGCAATGTGGAGCGTAGAATTCCACCGAATATCAACGTATGACACAAAAGGCAGATTTATCCTATTGTAACCGATCCAAACGCAATATTAGCAGACATAACGTAACTTACACTGACGTGCCGAAAACACTATCGCTGTCGTCCATAGAGACAAGCAGGATATACTAGGGTACAGGAGAGCGCAGGAATCCCCTGGATAGCAGTGTACAGCACAAAAGTCAAAGCAGCCCTAGACGAAT
>NW_017090128.1:0-394 GCF_001483705.2 Eufriesea mexicana
AGCATTCTGTTGGCCTGCTCTAGGCATTGCAAAGCTATGGAATCAGGATGGGAAATTCAATTTCATTGACATTATCGACAAATATCGTGGTGAGCTACCTTCCTTGTATAAGTAAGGAGGAAAGATCCTTTTTGGGTGCTATATCCATTGCAATGCTTTAGAATCAGGCTGGAAAGTTCAATTATATTAAGATTTTCGACTAATAACGTGGTGAGCTAACTTTCTTGCATAAATAAGGAGTAAAGATTATATTGGCGTGCTACACTCATTGCAACGCTATAGAATCTTCCCTGAAAATTCAATTTTATTGACTTTTTCGACTAATATCGTACTGAGCTAACTTCCTTGCGTAAGTAAGGAGGAAAGATGCTCTTTCAGTGCTAATACCAATGCA
>NW_017090129.1:0-395 GCF_001483705.2 Eufriesea mexicana
GGTTATGTTATTTTGGGTTATGTCTGGAAAGCTTTGACTTTCGTGGTATACACTGCTATTCGGAGGATTTCTGCGCCCTACTGTGGTCCACTATAATCTGATCGACTCTGGTGAGGACACTAACAGTGTTCTCGGCACGTTGGATTGGGTCAGGCTACATTTGGTTAGGTTGTGTTAGCCTGGGTTAGGTCTGAATAGCTTGACTTACGTTGCATACACTTCCTTTTGGTGGCTCACTGAGCTCTTTATTGCTCTAAAATGCTCTGCTTGGCTCTGTGGATGCCAGCAACACTGATCGCGGCAACTTATGTTCAGTTATGGTACGTTCGGTAAGGTTAGGATGGGACAGGTTGGGCTAGCATTTCTTCCACTTTTGTGCTATACACGGCAAAGCT
>NW_017090130.1:0-395 GCF_001483705.2 Eufriesea mexicana
ATGTATGGAAGGATGTGTGTATGGATGTCTGTATGGACGAATGTATTGGTGTATGTCTGGATGAATGTATTGATGTATGTATGGACGTATGGATGGATGGATGGATGGAATGTTGCATTGATGTATGGATCGATAGATGGACGGATTGGTGGATTGATGTATGGATGGGTGGATGTATGGATCGATGTATGTACGTATGTATGGGTGATTGAATGTATGGAAGCATTTGTGTTATGTATCTATTGTTGTATGTATGTATGGATGCACGCATGTTCGCATGTATGGATGTACGGATGCACGGATGTAAGGATGTGTGGATGGAAGAATGGATGGGTGGACGGACGGAAGAACGGATGTATGTATGGATGTTTGTATGGATGTATGTAAGGATGTAT
>NW_017090131.1:0-395 GCF_001483705.2 Eufriesea mexicana
GGCAAACACCGCTACGTGGTAGAGCGGAACACGCTCTCCAGAAACCATGCTGCTCGCGTGTATGCGAACTGTAACAGGGCCAAATAATTAGAACAACGCTCTTATGGAGCAGCGTGACCTATAGCTAGTCGCCGGCTCGCGGCGTATATATTAGGCTCGCCGTCTACAATCGGAAAATACCCGTTCGTTGCTTTCGCCATGCGATCTACCGAGACGACATTACTATATTCCGGCGTCGTAATCACCGTATTTGCATCAAATGCATTTTCATAGGGACAACTATATGTCTAGCAACTTGTTTCTCCGTTCAATGTCTTTTCGTTGCATGCAAACAAGTGCATACGTGGAACTACGCTACCGTAGCATTTGAGCAGTTATAACTTGGCGAGGAGAGA
>NW_017090132.1:0-395 GCF_001483705.2 Eufriesea mexicana
GTTATTGATGGTTTGTTTTTGATCAATTTGTAACGTTGTGTTGGCAGTGGCAGAGTTAAAGTTATTATTTTTGTCACTTGTATTGTATGCATAGTGTGTGTTTGTTTCTAGGTTATTTTCTGACGTGTTGAGCTAAACATTTTGCTGTGAGTACGTTGTTTCGTAACAGTGGAAATAATTTTTTTGCAGCTGTTTTCTTACTTCACAGCCTTTGTAACTTACTGGGTGGTTACCTTTGCAATTAAATTGTGCCGCTGGAGACGCCGCACAAGTTGTTGCTTCTATCAGCAATGGCATCCACTTTAACTCATTGGGCCGTGATAATGTCCGCCAGTTCCACGCAGGACAGCGGACGATGGACCAGGGCGAGCGCCTCTCGGGTCGGGAGAGTCGCC
>NW_017090133.1:0-395 GCF_001483705.2 Eufriesea mexicana
CTTCTATTGACTTCTGCACTCTATTGCGCTCTATCACACCCTGCTTGTCTCTGGGGACGCCAGAAATTGTGGTTGCAGCACGGTAGTTTGTGTTACGTCACGCTAGGTTAGGTTTCGCAATGGTGTCTTCGACTCTTGCGCTATAAATTGCAATGCGGTGGGTTTCTGCGATCTACTGTGCTCTAGCATATTCTGCCTGGCTTTGAGGAGGACAGCAATTATGGTCTCGTCACGTTAGGTTGGGTCAGGTTACGTTTGGTTATGTTAGGTTAGGTTATGCTATGTCAGGATATTGTTGGCTTTTGTTTTATACACTGCTATTTGGTGGATTTTTGCGTTCTACTGCGTTCAAGTGAGTGATGCATGGGCCTGGGTTGTCCAGCAATAGCGGTCGC
>NW_017090134.1:0-396 GCF_001483705.2 Eufriesea mexicana
CTATACTCGTCTTTTCTATACTAACGAAACATTGTGCTCATCTACGTCCTATTTCGCGACAGACTCAAAATCAAGGTAAGAAATATTCAATTGTTAACATTTTTGAATGATAACTTAGCATGATACTTAACCCTTAGTACACCAACAGGGAGCCTCTGAGAATAGATATAGACACTTTAGCATATCAAGGAATGCTGGAAGATTGATATTTAGGAAGATACATAATTTGTAGATAATTGAGAATATGATTTTGGTGGTTTCAGTCAGTGTCAGTGATCAGTCAGTAATCAGTGTCGCAATCAATAGGAATAATGATGAAAAAGTAATGGAGCAATTTAGGATCCCTTTTAGTAAAAAAACGTCAATACTTTGCTGTTTTGGTAAAGGGTTAGAAAC
>NW_017090135.1:0-395 GCF_001483705.2 Eufriesea mexicana
GGATGTTTGGATGAATGGCTGTATGGATGGAGGGATGTACGGATGGATTCAGGTATGGTGTAATTAAAGATGTATGTATGGATGTATGCATGGGTGTATGTATGTATGGATGTGCGGATGTATGTGTGTATGGCTGTATGGATCGATGGATGTATGGATGGGTGGACGTATGGATGGATAGGTGTATGGAAGGATGGAAGTGCGGTTGGATGTAAGTATGGATGGATGGACTTATGCATGGATGTATGGATGTATGAATATATGGATGTATGGTTGGACGGATATACGGATGTGTGGATGTATGGATGTATGGGTTTCTGAATGTATGTATGTATGTAAGGATGGATGTATGGATGTATGTGTGTACGGAAGGATGGCTGTATGGATGGATGGGT
>NW_017090136.1:0-395 GCF_001483705.2 Eufriesea mexicana
CCAACACAATGTTTCCTCCTTACTTACGCAGGGAAGTTTGCTCACCACGATATTAGTCGAAAATGTCTACAAAATTGTATTTTCCAACCACAAGCTATATCATTGCAGTGGCTATAGCACTCAAAAAGCATCTTTCCACCATATTTACGCAAGGAAGTTAGCTCACCACGGTGTTGTTCGAAAATGTCAATAAATTTGAATTTTCCAGCAAGATTCTATAGCAGTCCAATGGCTATAGCAAGCCAATAAAATCTTTCCTCCTTATTTATGCAAGGAAGAAAGCTCACCACGATATTAGAGGATAGTGTCAATAAAATTGAATTTCCCTTCCTGATTCCATAGCTTTGCAATGACTAGAGCTCGCCAACAGAATGTTTCCCCCTTACATACGCAAG
>NW_017090137.1:0-396 GCF_001483705.2 Eufriesea mexicana
TACTACAGCACAGCAGAGCGCAGAAATCCAACTCATTGCAGTGTATAGCACAAAAGTCAAACGTAACCTGACCTAACATGGCCTATCCTAACCTATCCAAACGTAGTGTAACACAACATGACGTGTGGGGTCCGATACTGCCGAACTCCCCAGAGCCAAGCAGAACATAAGCACAGTAGAAAGCAGAAATCCCCCGAACAGTAGTGTATAGCGCAAAAGTCGAGACTATCGTATCCTAACCTGTCCAAACGTAACACAGACGTACGTACCATATCCGAACCTAACGAGTCGAGACCACCATTGCTGGACTCCCTTGATCCAAGTGGTATATACTAGAGCCCAGCAGAGCTAGGAAATCCACCGCATTGCAGTGTATAGCACAAAGGTGAAAGAAAA
>NW_017090138.1:0-396 GCF_001483705.2 Eufriesea mexicana
AATTAAAAGTAGCATTTTATAAGTGTTTTCATCTCGGCTGGACACGAGAATAATTTATTTTTCGTCGATAGCTTTTTTGAATACATTTTAATTGTCTTGGATGTATATGACGTCTCATTCAATTGGAACAAATTGACATGGTACACAATGGAACATATTTCCGAATTAATTTGGTAGATTTTGTGCATTAGTACACCTAGGAATAGATTGAGCATATTAGAAACAGGAGATATATAAACGGTGCCCCATGTAATCAGGATAAGCTGTTTTTTTAAATGATTATAGATATTATAAAAATAGAGGTGATATGTGTGTAAAAATTTGTAGAATTAGTTATTAAGTAATTTTTACAGATTGTCTCAGTTGTGTGAGACAACCTGTATATACGTTCTATTT
>NW_017090139.1:0-396 GCF_001483705.2 Eufriesea mexicana
ATAAATAAGGAGGAAAGGTTCTATTGACGCGCTATAGCCGTCGCAATGCTACAGGGTATGGCTGGAAAGTTCAATTTTATTGTCATCTTCCACTGATATCGTGGTGAGATAACTTCCTTGCATAACTATGGAGGAACGATTCTATTGGCGTGCTATAGGCATTGTATGCTATGGAATCCTCCTGGAAAATAAAATTTTTTTGACATTTTCGACTAATATCGTAGTGAGCTAACTTTATTTTATAAATAAGGAAGAAATATTCAATTGGCGTGCTATAGCCGTCGCAATGCTATTGAATCTGGCAGCAAAGTTTATATTTAATGTCATTTTCGGCTAATATCGTGGTGACATAACATCCTTGCATAAGTAAGTGGGAAAGATACAATTGGCGTGCTA
>NW_017090140.1:0-396 GCF_001483705.2 Eufriesea mexicana
AATTATAGGTACATTTAAACATTAGTATGACATTGTTAAAGTAATAACCAATTAATTAATTCTTTTTTTGTATTATAAATTTACGCTATGAACAATTTATTATTAGTAAGAAATTGGATTATTTATACATTTTTATGAACTATAAAAGTATTTGAATGACGTCATTGCCAATAATTCCGTCCACTTTCCTCTCGCAACCTCAAAAATCGTCAAATGTTTAACTGAAAATTTACAAAAGATAGGAAATTTCTTAAACTTTATGCGTAGCTCTTAGCTTGGTATAGTATCCCAAAGATTTCTCTCTGGAAAACGATACACCAATTACCAGGCGTTACCACGAGGAGGTGGCTACGCATCGAGACCCGGACATGCGCCCTAGTGGCGCAACCTACTGGT
>NW_017090141.1:0-396 GCF_001483705.2 Eufriesea mexicana
CAAAGGCATCCTAACCAAGCCGTGCCTAACCCAACCTAACCAAACGTAGAATAACTAAACCTAACGAGCCGAGACCTCTATTCCTGGCATTGACAGAGCCCAGCAGAACATATTACTACACAATAGAGGACAGAAATCCACCGTATAGCAGCGTATAGCACATAAGCAAAAGGCATCCCAGCCAGACGTGACCTAACTCTACACGACCAAGCGTAATCCAACTAATCCTATGGAGCCACGACCGCCATTGCTGGCCTTCCGTGGACGAGTAGAGTATAGAGGATCTATGTAGTACGCAAACATCCACCGAATAGCATTGTATAGCACAAGAGTAAAAGCTATCCTCTCATAACCTAACCAAACGTAACATTGTCATACGCAACGTAACTCAGACTA
>NW_017090142.1:0-396 GCF_001483705.2 Eufriesea mexicana
AACCACATATGACGTACCCGGTCGGGATGATCCTTAGATTGCATGGAACGTGGATGAAGCGTAGCACCTTACCGAGTGTGCCGCTTCATAAGAGGGACACGTTGTCGGAAGAAATAGGCAGAAGCTCAGCGGTATAAGTAAAGGTATCCACCGCACGGCGCAGGCGCCTCTCGCTGTCTCCACTTCCTCCCAACCTTTTCCCCTTTCCTGACCCGTGCTTCCTTTCCACGCCGAATTGATGTAGCCGGACGTGTCAGAGGTGGCGTGATCGACGTGCATCCGTTCCGAACTACATCTAAAAACGTCCACCGTGTGCACTATCGACGAGGGTAGTTAGACAGTGCCCAGAGATAATTTGCTAGGTCTCGGTGTCACGGAGTGTTATCTCCCAGGACC
>NW_017090143.1:0-395 GCF_001483705.2 Eufriesea mexicana
ATAAAATTGAATTTTCCAGCCAGATTCTGCAGCATTGCAATGGCTACAGCACTCCAAAAGGATTTTTCCTCCTTTCGTATGCAACGAAGTTAGTTCACCACGATATTGGTCGAAAGTGTCTATAAAATTGAATTTTCCGGGAGGATTCGATAGCATTGCAATGCCTATTGCACGCCAGTAGAATCTTTCCTCCTTATTTATGCCAGAAAGTAAGCTCAGCGCGACAGTAGTCGAAAATGTGAACAAAATTGTATTTTCCAGCCACATTCTATATCATAGCAATTTCTATAGCATTCAAAAAGGATCTTTCCTCCTTACTTATGTAAGGAAGATAGTTCACCACGATATTATTCAAAAATGTAAATAAAATTGAATTTTCCAGCAAGGTTCTACAG
>NW_017090144.1:0-396 GCF_001483705.2 Eufriesea mexicana
TAATGATTTGTCCAAAATCTAGTTGAACTTTCGATCGTTCAACATTCTCGATACAAATTAAAACCAACACCTCAAGTTCCAAGAATTTTGAATTTTGGAAATTTCAAAATCTTCGAAAGTTTCAAATTAAAATTTCGTATCAGTAAGTAACAATATATCCGTATTAATTAATATAATGAATGAACTTAAAGTTGCACGTTCATTTTATCAGGCAAAATGCCTTATGGTATTATAATGAACACAGGTGACTAACTGTGACTAACGTCTTAGACTTGAGATGTTCGCGTAGTAGAGTACATGATTCACAGCAGAGTCATGAAAATTTGTGTAGAATTTATGATGTTTCCAGATATTGCACTGTACTATGCTTTATTTCTTATTCCTTAACTACGTGAA
>NW_017090145.1:0-396 GCF_001483705.2 Eufriesea mexicana
GTGGGATCACCATCTTGTGTTATGAATCCTTTGATAATTCTATGAAATATAGTGTCATCCCAAGAACCTTCTATACATAATTGTATGAAATTTCTATATGCCTTTGCAGTAGTTTCTTTTGCCCATAATTCTGACTCGATATCACCAACAGTTGTTTTCATTACAACCTAGTTTGATAAATATATTAGTTTGATTAATGTAAAATACTAATAAAATCAAATTCATTAAAATTTATTATTTATTATTGTAATTCAAATTAGAAATTATTTAATACATTAATATAAAAATTTAGAAAGTAAATATTGTATATCGGTTAAATTTTTAAAAAACAGATATACAATCCATTAAAATATTATAAAATGATACTTATTACTTTACCCTTAGTGGCTGGCTCTT
>NW_017090146.1:0-395 GCF_001483705.2 Eufriesea mexicana
TGCTCAACAAGATATTAGTCGAAAATGTCAATAAAATTGAACTTTTCAGACAGATTCTGTTGCTGTGCAATGGCTACCGCAATCCAATAGCATCTCACCACGTTATTTACGCAGAAAAGACTGCTCACATCAATATTTGTCGAAAATATTAGTAGAATTAAACTTTTCAGTCAGATTCTATTGCAATGCAATGGCTATAACTTACCAATGGGATCTTTCCTTCTTATTTACGCAGAAGGGCTTGCTCACCACAATATTGAACGAAAATGTTAATAAGATTGAATTTTCCGGGCAGTGCCTAATGCAATGCAATGTCTAGAGCAAACCGATGAAATCTTCCCCCCTTACTTGTGCAGAAAAGTGTGCTCAACAAGATATTAGTCGAATATGTCAAT
>NW_017090147.1:0-396 GCF_001483705.2 Eufriesea mexicana
TCGATTGCAATGCAACGCCTATAGCAACCCAAAGGTATCCTTTCTCCTTATTTATCCAAAAAGTGTGCTCACGGCGATAGAAGACGAAAATGTCAATAAAATGACTTTTCATTCAGACTCTATTGCAATGCAATGGCTGTAGCAAACCAATAAAATCTTTCCTCCTGATTCATGCAGAAAAACTTGCTCACCACTGTATTAGTCGAAAATGTCAGAGGAATTGAACCTTTCAGACAGATTCTACTGCTATGCAATGTCTATGGCAAAGCAATGGAATCTTTCCCTCTTATTTGTGCAGAAAAGTTTGCTCAACAAGATATTAGTCGAAAATGTCAATGCAATTGATCTTTTCAGTCAGAATCTATTGCAAAGAAGTGGCTATAACAAACCAATATA
>NW_017090148.1:0-396 GCF_001483705.2 Eufriesea mexicana
TCTCCACTAATATGTTCTGCTTGGCTCTGTGGAGGACAGTAATAATTGTCTGGGCATGTTGGGACGAGTTATTTTACGTTTGGTTACGTTACGTTTGGTTACGTTAGGTTGGGATGGTAATAATTTTGAGCCATACACTGCTCTTTGGTGGATATCTGCGCCCTACTCTGCTCTCATATGTGTTCTGCTTGGCTCTGCGGAGGCCAGGAATCGCAGTCTCGGCACGTTACGTTGAGTTATGCTACGTTTGGTTAGGTTAGCTTAGGCCAGGGTAGGTTATGGTATCTCTGATTTTTTTGCTATTCACTGCCTGTCTATGTACTTCTGCGCTCTACTGTCCTCTAATATGTTCTGCTTGGCGATGTGTAGGCCAGCAACATTGGTCCAGGCACGTTG
>NW_017090149.1:0-396 GCF_001483705.2 Eufriesea mexicana
CTGAACCCAACCTAACCAAACCTGGAATAACTAAACCTAACGATCCGAGACCACTACTGCAGGTCTCGCTAGGACCCAGCAGAGCATAGTAGAGCAATGAGGAGCGCAGAGATCCACCGAATTGCATTATATAGCACAAAAGTCAAAGTTATCCTACCCCAAACAAGCCTAGCCAAACCAAACGTAGCCTAACCAAGCTTACGCGCCGCGGCCGCTATTTCTGGTATCCGCAGAGCAATGCATGGGGTATTAGATCACAGCAGAGCCCAGAGATTCACCGAATAGCAATGTACAGCGCAAAAGGCAATGCTACCCTATTTTAACCAAACCAACCGTATCATAATCAGACGTAACATAACCGAAACCGACGTGCAACGAAAACTATTGCTGGACACC
>NW_017090150.1:0-396 GCF_001483705.2 Eufriesea mexicana
TCTTTCACTTTTGCGCTATGCACTGCAGTGCGTTGAATTTCTGTGCCCTGCTGTGTTCTAGTACATCCTGCTTGTCCCTGGGGGCCAGCAATAGTGGTCCCGGAACTTTATGTTGAGTTAGGTTACGTGTGGTTGTGCTGAGATTGGCTACGTTAGTATGGCATTGCTTTGACTTTTGTGCTATACACTGCAATACGGCGGATTTCTGAGCTATACTCTCCTCTATAATATTCTGTTTGTTTCCGGGTTGGCAAGCAGTAGTGGTCGCGGCACGATAGGTTTGCTTATGTTACGTTCTTCCATGTTGCGGTCGGTTAGGTTAGGGTGGGGTATGTTTGACGTTTGTGCTATACACTGCGATCCTATGGATTCCTGCTCTATGCTCTCCCCAAACAT
>NW_017090151.1:0-396 GCF_001483705.2 Eufriesea mexicana
AACCAAGCTCGACCAACCTAACCTAACCAAACGTAGCATACCTCAACCTAACGTGCCACAACCATTATTGCTGGCCTCCACCGAGTCGAGCAGGTTATAGTAGATCAATGCAGAGCGCAGGAATTATCCGAACAGCAATGTATAGCACAAAAGTCAAAGAAAGCCTAACCAAGCCTACCAGACCTAGCCTAAGCAAACGTAACATAACTCAACCTAGCATGCGTAGACCACCATTTGTGGCCTCCCCAGTACCAAGCAGAACACATTAGAACACATTAGAGCGCTGTATTCCACCGAATAGCGTTGTATGGAGAAGAGGTCTAAGCTATCCTCCCCTAATCTAACCAAGCGTAGCATAGCCAGACGTAGCAAGTGCAAACAATGTCTAGCAAAACA
>NW_017090152.1:0-396 GCF_001483705.2 Eufriesea mexicana
AAGCAGAACACATTAGTGGAGAGCAGAGCGCAGGAATCCATAGAATTGCAGTGTATATCAGAAAAGACTAAGCTACCTAAGCATAACCCGAACCTACAGGACATAGACAAACATAGCCTTTATCAATCTAATGTGCCGAAACCGATATTACTGCCCCCTGCCCCCCCCCCGCGAGGCAAGCAGCACATACTAGAGCACAGTAGATCCGAGGAATCCGAGGAGTAGCAGTGTACAGCAGAAAAGTCAAAGCTATCCTAACCAAACTTAGCTTAACCCAACCTAACCGGACGTAACATGACTCAACGTAACGTGCCGAGACCACTAGTGCTGTGATTCCCCGAGCCAAGCTGAAAATATTAGAGCACTGTAGGGCGCAGGTACCCACCTAAGCGCAGG
>NW_017090153.1:0-396 GCF_001483705.2 Eufriesea mexicana
GCAAGTACAGCCATCTACTTGCCTGAGAATGAGTCTAATCGGAATCTAAAAGCTGCCATAGCTAAGCGAATAGATCGCCTAACGCCTTCATTCCAAAGGCAAGTAAAGCCATATACTTGCCAGAGAAGAGGTCTATTCGAAATCTATAACCTGTAACAGCTTGGTGAATAGATCTCCTAACGCCTTCAATCCAATGGCAAGTACGGCCATCTGCTTGCCAGAGAATAGGTCTATTCAAAATATGTAACCTGTTATAGCTTGGTGATTAGGTCGCCGAACGCCGTCAATCCAATGGCAGGTTCAGCCGTCTAGTTGCCAGAGAATTGTTCTATTGAAAATCTATAGCCTGTTATAGCTCGGTGAATAGATCGCGTAACGCCTTCAATCCAATGGCAA
>NW_017090154.1:0-393 GCF_001483705.2 Eufriesea mexicana
AAGTGCAATTTTGTTGACATTTTCGACTAATATCGTGGTGACCTCACTTCCTTGCATAAGTAACGGGGAAAGGTTCTATTGGCGTGCTATAGCCATTGCAATGCTATGGTCTGTGGCAGGAAAATTCGATTTTACTGCCATTTTCGTCTAATATCGTGGTGAGCTAACTTTCTTGCACAAATAAGCAGGAAATATACTCTTGGCGTGCTATAGGCATTATAATGCCACAGAATCTTGCCGGAAAATTCAATTTTATTGTCATTTTCGACTAATACCGTGGTGAGCTAGCTTTCTTGCATATATAAGTGGGAAAGATTCAAATCACTTGCAATAGCCGTCGCAATGCTACAGAATCTGCCTGGAAAGTTCAATTTTATTGACATTTTCAACCAA
>NW_017090155.1:0-396 GCF_001483705.2 Eufriesea mexicana
CTCGAGCGTGATTGACACTAAACTTTTCATTCGGACCGCGACAGTCATTGGTGACGTTTCGTGAATGCCAATAGGCGATGATAGTACCTAGAGAACGTTTCGTAAATGCCGCCAATAGGCGACAGTAGTACCCAGAAAACGTTTCATGACCGCCGCCATTGGACGACAGTAGTACTGAAAGACGCTGTTCGGGGTTTTTCGATCGTGTTCTTTTAACATTAGGTTTACAGACGCTATCTGTATATCTATTTTTAAGGATACCTGTCAAATTGACAGGTAAAGGAAACAACGTGCTTTTTTTTTAACGATTAGTTTAATTTAAAAACAATTATCTATTATACTAACAGTCTTAATATAAGTTAACTAAATCTGTTACCATCGTATAATTGGAGCAAC
>NW_017090156.1:0-396 GCF_001483705.2 Eufriesea mexicana
GCAGTGTATAGCACAAGAGGTAAACCTACGCTGACAAAACTTAGCCTGACATGTCATAACAGAACGTAACATGACTCATCATAATGAGACGAGACCACTATTGCTGGTCTTCCCAGAGACAAGCTGAAGATATTAGAGCACTCTAGGTAGCAGGAATCCTCCTAATGGCAGACTATAACACTAAGGGCCTGGCTATCCTCTCTTAACCTAGAGAATCGTAACATTACCGTACGTATCCTAAATTAGACTGACGTGCCGCGACCACCACTATTGGCCTACTCAGGGCCAAGCAGGACATACTAGGGCTCAATAGAGAGCAGGCGTCCACCAAATAGCAGTGTACAGGTCAAAAGTTAAGCTATCCCAAACAAGCATAACCTAACCCAACCTAACCGA
>NW_017090157.1:0-395 GCF_001483705.2 Eufriesea mexicana
GAGGAAAGATTCTAGTGGCGTGCTATAGCCATTGCAATGTTGTAGAATCTGGATGGAAAATACATTTTTATTGACATTTTCGACTAATATCGCGGTGAAAACGCTTTCTTTCATAAATAAGGATGAAATATTCTATTGGCGTGCTATAGCCATTCTAGTGCTATAGAATCTGGCTGGAAAATTCAATTGTATTGCCATCTTCTACTAATATCGTGGTAAGCTAACATTCTTGCATAGATATTAATGAAAGAGCCTATTGTCGTGCTATAGCCACTGCAGTGCTATAGAGTCCGGCTGGAAAATTCAATTTTATTGACATTTTCGGCTGATATTGTGGTGACCTAACTTTCATGGATATATAAGGAGGAAAGGTTCTACTGCCGCGCTATAGTCAT
>NW_017090158.1:0-396 GCF_001483705.2 Eufriesea mexicana
ACAGAGTGGTGGCTATGAAGAGAGTGGTTCGAAGAGCCTGTACTTTTGGACTATTTGTCCAATTCTCATTAGATTGGGAAATATAGTGCTGATATTAATTAGATGGGTTAGATTATTCGATTATTATGGAATTTATTTATTATGGGATTATTTAACTGACAGAGGGGTGGCTACGAAGAGAGTGGTTTGAAGGACCACTCTGTAGGATCCTGTTTGATACTAAATGACGAGTGAGAATTATTATTGGACATTTTAGTATTTAGTTGAGACTATTAGTCCAATCCTCGTTAAATTGGGAAATATATTATCAATACTGATTAGATAGGTAGTCATTTGAATTTGAAGATTAGTCGAGTTTCATTGATTCATCACGTCCACTAGTTTATGGATGTTTGT
>NW_017090159.1:0-396 GCF_001483705.2 Eufriesea mexicana
GAGGGATCCCCGATAGGCATATATCGATACCAGCCCCAATCGTTCCCTGTCCGATTCGCGGAAGTTCTGCCCTGTCACAAGGATCACCGCGCGTCTAGTAGCACGGAAGTATCTAAATCACTCTCTTATATCAAGACGCACGTGCCCTTATCCCCGGTAGATCTGTCGTTAACGAGAATATGTCCGGCGTTCCTTCCCCCTTGAATATGCATCGGGTAAGCAGAGGTCGCGGGAAGGTGGATCACATGGGCCAGCGTATAAATAGAGCCAACCTTCTCCCAAGCTCGACGCCGCCCTAAATTGTTCCAGCTAAGAAATCGACGTTGCCGTCCACTGAAAGCTTACCTGCGGAGTAACATGGCACGTGGAAGTTAACTTTATTCGGCCGTATTAAAG
>NW_017090160.1:0-396 GCF_001483705.2 Eufriesea mexicana
AAGCTATCCAAACTTAACCCACGACAAGGTAACGTAACCTAGTGTAACATAGCATAACCCAACACGAGGCGGCCACCATTTCTGCCCCCCGAGAGCATAGGCGGGCATAATAGGGCACTATAGAGAGCAAGAATCCTCAAGATAGGAGCGTATGGCACAAATGTCAATGCCATCGAAGCCACACATAGCCTACCCGAACCAAACGAAGCGTAACCTAACTGCGCCTGACGAGCCGAGGTCACTATTGCTAGCATCCACACAGCCCTGCAGAGCATATGAGAGCACAGTAGAGCGCCGAAATCATCTGTACAGCAGCGTATAACACAAATGTCGGAGCTATCTTATCCTAACATGACCAAGCATTGCGAGAACAAACGTAACCTGACTCAAACTAAC
>NW_017090161.1:0-397 GCF_001483705.2 Eufriesea mexicana
CTTTCGCCTAGGAAGAGACTCCACCAGATCGCTTTGGCTAAGCGGTGTCAATTTAAATGACAATCGCTATGAAATATGCATAGTTCATTGTGCAGGAGCAGAACACGTGCGGGAATAATTATACGTGGATAATTAGCGCCATTGTTCCGCTTCTTCTACGCTCTGTTTATTGCCAGGCTGTCAAGTACGGTTGTCACAGTTACGGTTGTCATACTGTAAGAATATAGAAGAGATTAGGCGAACTCCGGTTACCGATAAGACGGCGTGAGTGAGGAGCACGTAGCAATGATAACCGGGGTCTGAAATCGAATCGATCCCTTTGATCCGCGATCAATGAACAAAGGAGGCCCGTGCTTAACCGTGTCAGTCCCAAGCAGCATGATCGCGCTCTTCAGTC
>NW_017090162.1:0-396 GCF_001483705.2 Eufriesea mexicana
CCATACCTGACTGATCTGACCTGACCTGACCTGATCTGACCTGACCTGATCTCACCTGACCATGTATGATCTGGCCTGGCCTGGCCTTACCTGACCTGACCTGACATGACCTGACCTAAACTGACCTTACCTGACCTGTCCCGACCTGACCTGACTTGACCTGTCCCGACCTGACTTGACCTGACATGGCCCTACCTGACATGACCCGACCTGCCGTGACATGACATGACCAGACCTGACCTGACCTTGCCTGACCTGAACTGACATCATCTGACCTGACTTGACATGACCTGTCCCGACCTGACCTGACCTGACATGCCCTGACCTGACCTAACGAGACCTGACCTGACCTGACCTGAACTGACCTTACCTGACCTGACCTGACCTAAACTGACC
>NW_017090163.1:0-397 GCF_001483705.2 Eufriesea mexicana
AAAGACAAGCGAATCACATCGGAGAAGAGCAGAGCGGAGAAGAGCAGGGAATATCTGTGTTAAACGCATACGTCGAAGCTATCCTGAAGTAACCAAAACGGGCCAAACGCATCCGAACGTTATCTAAGTTAACCTAACGTGACACCCCCAGCATTGCTGGCATCCACAGAGCCAAGCAGAGCATAATAGACAGGAGGAGAGCGAGGAAATCCACCGAAAAACAGTGTGCGCCACGAAAATCGAATATATCCAAGCCTAACAAATACTAACTTAACGTAACCAAACATAGCATATAAGAAACTATCGTGCCGAGGACAATATTACTGGCCACCCTAGACTCGAGCAGAGTATTGTAGAGCAATGCATGTCTTAGAAATCCGCGCAGTATTGGTGTCTA
>NW_017090164.1:0-397 GCF_001483705.2 Eufriesea mexicana
CAATAAATACTCTTAATTGTTAAGTAACTTTAAAATATCATTGAATAATTGTATTTATATCCTCATTGAGTAAGTACAAAATATTTATGTTATACTCTGATTAAAGACCTCCTAGAAAAATATACATATAGAAGGAATAACACACTTGAAAATGAAAATAAGTTAATTTTAATTTTAATTTTAATTAGAAAAGTATTTCCATGTCGCTTTTATAACACCACGAATTAAAAATTTTTGTATCAAGAAATTATATTTACAAATATACAAAATATTTATGTGATTAAAGGCCTCATAGAAAAATATACATATAGAAAGAATAACGCACTTGAAAATGAAAATAAATTAATTTTAATTTTAATTTTAATTCGGAAAGTATTTCCATGTCGCTTTTATAACA
>NW_017090165.1:0-397 GCF_001483705.2 Eufriesea mexicana
TGTACAGCACAAAAGATAGGTCTACCCACTCCAAACGTAGCCTGACCGAACCTAACCGAACGTAACGTGTCTCCTCATAGCGAGTCGATACAGCTATTTCTGGCCTTGCCAGAGCCAAACTCAACACATTAGAGCACTGTGGGGCGCAGAAATCTACATATTAGCAGACTATAGCACCAAAGACGTACCTATCTTCTCCTATGGTATCCAAACGTAACATAACCAAACGCAACCTAATTCAACCTAATGTGCCGGGACCACTACTACTGGCCTACCCAGAGTCAAGCGGAAGTCAATAGTGGAACGGAGAACGCAGAAATCCATATAATCGCAGTGTACATCAGAAGAGACAAAGCTACCCATACCAACCCCAAACCAACAGAACAGCCAAACGTAG
>NW_017090166.1:0-397 GCF_001483705.2 Eufriesea mexicana
TTAAAGAAAAAATATTATAAAAAGATAATTGTATAAATTAGTAACTAATCGATCAACTACGAATCAGTGTGAAAGTTGTTTATTATTACCGTACAGAATTTATCAATAAAACTGCACAAAAGACAAAACTATAGTAGAAAACGAGCAGATGTTTCATGTCAGCAGTTAATTGTGGTATTCAGTCAAAGTAAGTTTGGCCTTTGTTTCGGATGTGTCAAGATTCTTTTATTTTCAAGGTAAGAAGACTGTTACATTTTCCATATACTGTTTGTAATATACAATAATTTGTATAATATTAATTACCATTTTTAAAATAATATAGTCTGCTTTAATGTATTGAATTTAATTTGATATATATGAAAATTTAATAGCATGTATTAAAATTTCATATATATAT
>NW_017090167.1:0-397 GCF_001483705.2 Eufriesea mexicana
GGTTTTGGTAGGCTACGTCTGGTAACGCTACTATTTGTTAGGTTAGGAGAGGGTAGCTGTGTCTTCGCTGCTACGCACCGCTGTTTGTTCGGTTCCTACTCCCTACGTTGCCCTACAATAATCCGCTCGGCTCTAGGGAGATCCTCAATTGCGGTCGTGGCACGATAGCTTGCGTAAAGTTGCGTTTGGTTAGGTTAAGTTAGGTTAGTATTGTTTAGGACGGCTTTGGCTTTTGTGTTATACACTGTCATTCAGTGGACTTCTGCGCCCTACTGTGTTCAAGTGTGTTCTGTTTGGCTCCGGGGAGGCTAGCAATAGGGGACTCGGCACGTTTGGTTGAGGCAGGCTACGCTCGGTTATGGTAGGTTAGTGTGTGTTATGTTAGGATAGCTTTGAC
>NW_017090168.1:0-397 GCF_001483705.2 Eufriesea mexicana
TACATACATCCATACGTTCATCCACACATCCATACATACACCCACACACATCCATACATACATACATCCATACATCCATACATAAATCCATACACACATCCATATATACATCCATAGATGTATCCATACATACATTCGTACAAGCATCCACACATCCATCCATACATGCATCCATAGATACGCCCTTCCATGCACGCATCCATACGTCCATACATATACCCGTTCATACATCCATCCATATATCCATACATACATC
This sequence comes from Eufriesea mexicana, assembly GCF_001483705.2. NCBI lineage: Eukaryota > Metazoa > Arthropoda > Insecta > Hymenoptera > Apidae > Eufriesea > Eufriesea mexicana. The sequence goes on from NW_017090168.1 coordinate 257, forward strand.
CATCCATACATCCTTACATACAACCATACATACATACATACATGCATACAAACATCAATACATACATCAATGCATACATCCATATAAACATCCACACATACATCCATGCATCAGTTCATCCAGCCATAAATACTTCAATCT
>NW_017090169.1:0-397 GCF_001483705.2 Eufriesea mexicana
ATTCGGAGGGTTTCTGCGCTCCACATTTCTCTGCTATACTCTGCTGGACTCAGGCGAGGACAGTAATAGTGTTCTAGGCACGTTGGTTTGCGTTAGGCTATGTATGGCTAGGTTGGGTTATGTTATATTTGGTTAGGATGGCTTCCGCTTTTGTGCTGTACACTGCAATTCGTAGGATTCCTACGCTCTACAGTGCCCTTGTATATTCTGCTTGGCTCTGGGGAGGCCAGCAGTGTCGGTCTCGACACGTAAGCCTGAGTTACGTTGCGTTTGGTTGTGTTACGTTAGGGTAGGTTGGGGTAGGATAGCTTTGACTTTTGTGGAATACACGGATGTTCGGTGGATTTCTGCTCCCTACATTGCTCTAATATACTCTGCTCGACTATGGGAAGGCCAA
>NW_017090170.1:0-397 GCF_001483705.2 Eufriesea mexicana
ACGTGCCGAGACCACTATTGCTGGCCGTCCCAAAGTCAAGCTGAAAATATTAGAGCACTGTAGGGCGCAGAAACCTACATAACAGAAGACTACAGCACTAAAGTCAAAGATATGCTCCCCTATCCTAACCAATCGTGACATAACTCAACCTAACCAGCCGCGGCCGCTATTGCTGGCTTCCGCAGAGCCAAGCAGAACACACTAGTTGGGAGTAGTTCGCAGAAGTCCATAGAATCGCAGTGTATACATGAAAAATCAGAGATACCCAAACCTAATCCAAACAAACAGGACATAGCCAAACATAGCATAGCTCTACCTAGCGTGCCGAGACCGCTAATTCTGCCCTCCCCGGAGCAAAACAGGACATACTAAAGCACAGTAGATTGCTAGAAGTCCA
>NW_017090171.1:0-397 GCF_001483705.2 Eufriesea mexicana
CTATTTGTTTTATGGTGTGCAACTGCTCCTAATATTAAACCAGTAATACCATTTATGACGGCAAATAATAACGCTATTTATTGAAAATTCCTTTTTATTCATTTTTCAATATCAGAATTTATATTTTCTTGTCGCCCTTCAACTTCATTTTGTATATTTTTTCATTATTTTTGCAAGTATACATTTAAATGCAAGGTATCGCCCAAGAACAAGGCGCTATTTTTGTAATACCAATGATGTTAATTATATAATTCTTGGCCGTTGTGTTGAAATATGGAGGTACTTTTTGTAAAGTACCAATATTTTTATCTAAAATTACATATTTGTATTGATATAGAGCACAAAGTAGTTTATTAAAAATTTTATGTTTTTGCATAAATTAAGAGATTAATTAAGA
>NW_017090172.1:0-397 GCF_001483705.2 Eufriesea mexicana
AGCTTTAACTCATGTGCTGAACACTGCCCTTCAGTGGATTTCTTCGCTCTACTGTGCTCTCGTGCGCCCTGCATGGCTCTGGGAATGGCAGCAATATCGGTCTCGGCACGTTAGGTTTAGTTACGCTATGCATGGCCGTGCTCTGTGTGTTTGGGATATGCTTGGGCTGCTTCGACTTTTCCGATATACACTACGATTGTATGGATTTCTGCGTTCTGCACTCCACTAGTGTGTTCTGCTTGGCTCTGCGGACGCCAGTAATAGATGTCGCGGCACGTTAGGTTGAGTTAGCATACGTTCGGTTATGTTACGGTTGGTTAGGTTAGGAGGTGTTTCTTTGACATTAGTGCTATAGCCCGATATTAGGTATACTTCTGCGCCCGACAGTGCTCTAATA
>NW_017090173.1:0-397 GCF_001483705.2 Eufriesea mexicana
ATATTCAAAGCTATTCTCTACAAACCTAGCAAATCGTAACATACCCAAACGTAACCTAAGACAATCTAAGGAGCCCCGACTACAATCGCTGGCGTCCCCAGAGTCTCTCAGAGCATAGCAGAGCACAGAAGATCGCCGAGAAGCAGTGTATACCACGAAAGACAAAGCTACGAAGTGCAAACACAAACTAACATAACCTAGCCCAGCGTTTGCTAACTCAACCTAACGTGTCGAGACCGTTATCTCCGACCTCCCCAGAGCCGAACAGAGCGTATTGGAGCACAGCAGAGAGCAGATGTCCACCGAATAGCAGTGTACAGTGCAATAGTCATAGCTATCCTAGCCTAACCTAACCAATCGTAACAGAGCCAAACGTAACACAACAGGTCCTAAAGTG
>NW_017090174.1:0-396 GCF_001483705.2 Eufriesea mexicana
TCTGCCCTAACCTAACCAAACCTAACCTAACCTAACCTAACCTATCCTAACTTTGTAAAACCTGTCCCAGTTAAACACACCCAAGCTTTAGCAAACCTAACATAACCAAACCCAACCTACCCAAACTTATTCTAACCTAACATAACGAAACCTATCCTAACATGACCTAACCTAGCGTAGCTAACCTATCTTAACCAAACCTAACATAACCTAACCCAAACATTCCTAACCAACCTAATCAAACCTAACCTCAGCTCACCTATCCTAATCTAACCTTTCGAAAGCTAACCCAACCTAAGCTAACCTAAGATAACCTAAGCTGATCTGACCTTACCTGGCCTGACATGGCCTGGCTTGATCTGGCCTGACCTATCCTGGCCTGACCTGACCGAACCT
>NW_017090175.1:0-397 GCF_001483705.2 Eufriesea mexicana
GTTATAAAACTTAGACAATATGTACAGGGCTCCTTCTTTTCTTAGTTGAGCCTTCGTGACCCCGTCGACGCCAGGGGCTGTGTCCGACTTTATTTTCTTCATCTTCCCCACCAGATCGTCCACGGTGATGGGCTGGAATATTTTGCCAATTTCTATGTTTGCACTCGGGCCCCTTCCGAGTTTTGGGAGACCTGTGTCGGGTCCTGCCTTCCCCCACAGGTCTCCATAAAGCCTTTCTATCTCCTTCCTCTCAGGAAGCTGAACTTCCTTCCCTGTATGGGTAGTATTACCCGTGATCGCCATTTCGATTAGCTTTCTAGGGCATTTTTCGTACATCTGCTGGTGTCTGGCATACTGGAATTTTCTGCGGCGAGTGCGATCACTTTCTTTCCTTTTA
>NW_017090176.1:0-397 GCF_001483705.2 Eufriesea mexicana
CACGGTTGCAGTTAGACTAAAATGTTTACTGGTGATTTAAGTACCCTAGCAATTCTGGAATGAAAACTTAGCGATCCATTTTCGCGGTAGCCATTAAAAATTGACATAAGGATGCTATGTACAGCCATCATCAGAGTACTGCACACGTTGAATTGGATTCTTCACTCAATTAATTTTTCCAGCAACTCCAGTATGATTAATGCATGGAAAAGTTTTGGCTAGAGACATATACATATGACATTACACTACCTAGTACATCCATCATCAGAGCTCTGTAGGTGTTGGACTAATCTGTACAGTGTTGATTTAGATTACATAGCAATTCCGGAATGACGCGGGTCAGATAAATTAACCCTCGAGTTACTTACAGTTAACATCACAGTACTGAGTACAGCCT
>NW_017090177.1:0-397 GCF_001483705.2 Eufriesea mexicana
ATACATTAAATATTGAATATATTAAATAGATTAATTATACAATTTACACAAATTTATATAAATTGTAGAGGGGATTGGTCGTTGATGGTATATATATTTATTTAATAATAAATTAACTGTAATAGAGTATGTGAGTAACGATAAAGGTACGAATTATTACAACTTATCACAACGCTGAATCTACACTACTGTAGCAACTCTCCTATTACAACTCACTATTGTTAGCAACTCACAATTATTAGCAACAATAACAACTTTGGCAACTAACTTCGACAATTCTCCTACTCGACAACTCTCAACTCGTCAGCAACGCTATTGACAACTCTGATAATCGACAATTCTCCTCTCCTCAACAACTCTCCCTTGACTTAGAACGTCCTTGTCCTTTTATGTTCTT
>NW_017090178.1:0-396 GCF_001483705.2 Eufriesea mexicana
CCATCCGTACCTCCAACCGCCGATGCATCCATCCATCCATACATCCATACATACATTCATAAACACGTCTTTAACTACATCCACGCATACATTCATAGATTCATCCATACATCCATCCAGCCACACATACATCCATAGATCCGCACATCCATATATCCATAAATCCATCAAACCGTACATCCATCCAACCATACATAAAATCATACATACACCCATACATACATCCATACATACATCCATACATCCATCCATTCATACATCCATCCATTCATTCAACCATCCATCCATACATCCATAAATATATACATTCATACACAAATACATCCGTATCACCCATACATTCGTACATCCATACATACATGCATCCATACATCCATCCATCCATACATCTACCCA
>NW_017090179.1:0-397 GCF_001483705.2 Eufriesea mexicana
TGGACTAGCAGTTTCATGACGGTAGTGGTTCACCACGAACGTGACAACCGGTACGCCCGTGATTGCCCGTGAGACCGATTTAGCCCTAGCCGGATACCTACGAGTAGTCCGTCCGTCGATAGCTGGGTTGGACACGTGGTGGCCGTGGTTGGAGCCTACACCAGAGGCAAGGGTTCTTGAAGCCCGGCGTGAGAGTTGCGCATCGTACAGCTAGGGCTATGTCCTGCTGAGGCATTAGGGACTTAGGACGTTCCCGTCCTATCACAAAGGGACACCATTGGGGACAGCATCCCAGATAGTCAAATTGGCATAACCGATTGTGCCCTGTGGCACCTTTGGTTCGCGCTGATTGGACGTATACCAATCCCCCATACGGGAGTATTTGGGTCCTTACCCC
>NW_017090180.1:0-397 GCF_001483705.2 Eufriesea mexicana
CAATGCAGTGGATTACTGCGATCTACTTGCTTTAGTATATTCTGCTTTCATCTGGAAGTGCAAGCAATAGAGGTCTCGGCACGTTAGGTAGATCTAGGCTACGCTCGGCTATGTAACATTTGGCTATTTTAGGACGGGGCAGCTTCGACTGTTGTGCTATGCACTGCGACTCTACGGATTTCTGCGCTCTAATCTCCACTAATACGTTCTGCTTTGCTACGAGGACGGCAGGTATAGTGGTCTCGTCACGTTAGGACGGGTTATGTTACAATCGGTTACGATACGTTTGGTTAGGTCAGGATAGGATAGCTTCGGTTTTTGTGATGCACACTCCTATTCGGGGGATTTCTGAGCTCTATATTGCTCACCTATGCTCCGCTCGACTCTCGTGATGCCA
>NW_017090181.1:0-397 GCF_001483705.2 Eufriesea mexicana
CCCACAGAGTCCAGACATAAACCCAATTGAAAATTTATGGTCAGAATTAAAAATGAGACTTCGTAAATATGAAATAACTAATATAGATCAACTTAGAGCAAAATTGCAACTAGAATGGGATAATATTAATAATGACATTACGAAAAAATTGGTTCAATCCATGCCACATAGATTACTCGAGGTTATTCGACACAAAGGATACCAGACAAAATATTAATTTACTGTACTTTACAATAGAAATATGTTAATTTTGTAATGTACGAATACGAGTGAGAGGTCCCTTTTACAACTAATAACGTTCTTTCACTTTTTTTGTTTGCTTTTAGTAAATAAAAAACAAAACTGCTTTGTAAACAGAAGTAACATAGTGTAGTAAATGACATTTGGTAAAAATGAA
>NW_017090182.1:0-397 GCF_001483705.2 Eufriesea mexicana
CAACATATCGTGCAGATACCACTGCTGCTGGCATCCACGGAGACAAGCGGAATAAAGCAGTGCGCTGTAGATCACAGAGATCCACCGAAAAGCAGTGTACAGCACGAAAGTCAAAGCCACCATAACCAAAGATAACCAAACCTAACCTAACCAAGCGTAACCTAACTCAACCTAACTTAACACGACCAATATTTATCGCCTCCCCAGAGTCGGTCTGGGCATGGTAGAGCAACGCAGGGCGCGTAGATCCTCCGAATACACTTGTACAGCACAAAAGTCAAAAAAACCTTAACCAAACCTCCTTAACGTAGCCCAACGAACCGTAACATAACACAAACTAACGTGCCAAGGCTAGTATTACTGGCCGCCACAGAGCCAAGCAGAACACATTAGAGCA
>NW_017090183.1:0-397 GCF_001483705.2 Eufriesea mexicana
CTCGAACACATCCGTGGTGGAAAACGGCCGGGAGTAATATTTCTTACAACCACACGAGACATGCCAGATACTGATATGAGCTCAGGAACCTTCAAACTAACGCCCACCACGATCATAACCGGTATCTCGCGGGATAACGATAGCTGGGAGTCTGAGGCACGATGGGACCTGCACCGAGTCTACATATAGTGACCCGTACGGCACTTGGACGAACGTGGTGGTCCTAGCGCTCATGAAAATATCAATAGAAAATTACTTTTGTAAGCCTCAAAAGGAATAAAATTATACTTAAGATCAGACCAATGCTGTGACCTCCATCGGGGAAGTTGCTTAGCCGTTTGAGTGCCACGGGTTATTATTGTTTCCCAATCGATATTTGCCAAGCGGCGCGATAGCG
>NW_017090184.1:0-397 GCF_001483705.2 Eufriesea mexicana
ACTATCCATAACCGCACAACACATTTGCCTATCTAGAAGCAGCTTCGAATTTGCATTATCAGTGAATACAGTATACCAACGGCCACATTACTGTGATGGTGGGTGTACTCAGTACTGTTTTGTAAATTGCTAATATCTCGAGTGTCAGTGGATATGTCTTCTGTCATTCTGGAGCATTTATAGAACTTAAATCATCATTGAAAGGAATAATCAAGCTGCTACAGTGCTACATTTGTGGATGCAATCGGTACCGTAGTGATAATTACATATAGCTCAAGCCCACCGTAATGAACATAGATTACACTAGAATTTCTTTGGAATTTACATCATCAGTGAACAGTGACATTGAACGGCTACAATAACGTCATGATGGTTGAACTCAGATCTGCGTCGTCAT
>NW_017090185.1:0-397 GCF_001483705.2 Eufriesea mexicana
GATAGGTTAACACAAGGTAGCTTTGACTTTTGCGATATGCACTGCTATTCTATGCATTTCTGCGCCCGACTCTCCTCTAACATGCCCTGCTTGGCACTTGGGAGGCCAGCAATAATTGTCTCGACACGTTATGTTTGGTTACGCTACGTTTGTGTTGGTTACGTTAGGTCAAGTTAGGTCAGGATATGTTTGACCCCTGTGCTGTACACTGCAATGCGTTGGATTTCTGCCCTCTACCGAGCTCCAGTACATTCTGCATGTCCACGTGGAGGCCAGCAGTAGTGATCTGGTCATGTTAGGCTGTGTTAGGCTTCGTTCGGGTGCCTTACGTTTGGCTAGGTTACTATTGGCTTGTTCGATCACTGTGCTTTTCACTGCTGTTCGGTAGTTTTCTGCA
>NW_017090186.1:0-395 GCF_001483705.2 Eufriesea mexicana
AAAAGTGAACTTTCCAGGCAGATTCTATAGCATTGCAATGTTTATAGCTTGCCAATATAATCTTTCCTAATTCTTTATACAAAAAAGATAGCTCACTACGATATTAGTCGAAACTGTCAATAAAATTGAATTTTACGCCCAGATTCTGCAGAATTGCAATGGCTATAGCACTCCGAACGGATCTTTCCGCCACAGTTATGCAAGGAAGCTTGCTCACCACGATATTAGTCGAAAATGTCAATAAAATTAAAATTTCCATCCCGATTCTGTAGCACTGCAGCGGCTATAGCTCGCCAATAGAATCTTTCCTAATTATTTATGCGAGAAGGTTAGCGCACCACGACATTAGTAGAAAGTCTCAGTAAAATTGAATTTTCCACCCAGATTTCAGAGAA
>NW_017090187.1:0-397 GCF_001483705.2 Eufriesea mexicana
ATATGGCTATACTGGTTCCTGTATAGTCATTTCTTGATATTTATAGCGATAATTGATATTCCTATTGATCATTCTATAACTGCTACAGCAAGTGTATGTTCAGTTTGTAGATAAGTACAAGTTATACATATCTGTTTAGAAGTATATATTCAATTCTCTATTGCCAGTTGTAATCACATCTAGCGATAGTTGTCCTATCCATTGACCATTCTAGGATTGCTATAGAATTTACGGCAGATGCTTTATACCAATGAACATGGTACTATGTGCGTGGCTGTACGCAGTACTCTCCCTTGAATTGTTAATTTCTCCCGCTATAATGCATCTATCCTTTGCTCATTCCAGAATTGCTGCAGGAATAAAATGATCGGTACATAGATTGATTCAATGGCTCTAG
>NW_017090188.1:0-397 GCF_001483705.2 Eufriesea mexicana
ATTGATGTACTAAGAAGCGTTCTGTCAATTGTTGATATCTCTAGCCATAACCGTTGCCGAAATATTGCTAAACTTACAGTACGAGTGAAAAAATAGGTACCACGTAAAAACTACTATGATGATGCCCGTACACAGTACTGATTCGCCAATTGTCAATTGGTCGAGCGATAATGAGTCAGTCCTTTGCCATTCTGGAAATGCAATGGAAATTAAATCGTCACTGAACAGATTAATCCATCGTCTACTCAGCTGTATTGGCGGATGTACCAACAACATTACTGGGTGTAAATATCTCCTGACACATCTGATGTATACTTTGATTATCCTATAACTACTGTGGCATACAAATCATCATTGAACAAATTAATCCAACGGCCGTAGTACTGATATAATGGCT
>NW_017090189.1:0-397 GCF_001483705.2 Eufriesea mexicana
ACTGACTTAATCAGACGAGCCAGGACGACTACTGCTGGGCTCACCGGAGTCTAGCAGATTATGATAGAGCAATGTTGTGCGCAGAACTCCACCGAATTTCAGTGTATGGCACAAAAGTCGAAGCTATCGTGTCCTGACGTTTCCTAACGTAATATAGCCAAATGCAGCCTGCCTTTACCTAATGTGCGGAGACAACACCTGCAGGCCTCCCCACAACCAAGCAGAATATACTAGAGCAAAGATGAGCGCAGAAAGCCAACAAATATCAGTGCATAGCACGAAAGTCAAATATGTCCTAACCTAACTTATCATAACCGTACCTTACCTAACGTATGATAACCAGACCTATCGATCCGAGACCTCTATTGCATTCCTCCCCAGAGCCAAGTAGAACATA
>NW_017090190.1:0-397 GCF_001483705.2 Eufriesea mexicana
ATACGACAAATTGATGAATCATGATATTTATTTAATAATTTTTACTATTGGAGCACAAATTCCATTTTGTGCATGATTAGTAGCGGCAATAATAGCTCTTACGCCGGTTTTATCATTAGTTCATTCACCAACATTAACAACAGCTGCAATTTATTCCATACTTCGTTTTGACGCAATATTAGACCTAAATTCTAAATATTTAATTTTATTTATTTCAAGATTAACAATATTATATTCTGAAATTTCAGTAAATTTCGAACTAGATAATAAGAAAGTTATTGCATGTTCAACTTTAAGAGAATTAAGGTTTAATAACACTTTTATCAATAAATTCAGAGGATCACTGATCTAATACTGGTCTGAAGATATACCAAAACTTTTCTCAAAATGTACTGAT
>NW_017090191.1:0-397 GCF_001483705.2 Eufriesea mexicana
CAGGTTTGCAATAGTTATATCTGCACGTTATGTTGAGTTAGGTTACGTTTGGGTACGCTACATTTGGTTATGTTAGGATATGATAGCATTGAATGTTATGCTATACACTGCTGTTCGGTGGATTCCTGCGCTCGAATGTGCTGTAATACGCTCTGCTTGGCTCTAGGATGGCCATAAATAGCGGTCGTGTCACGTTACGTTGTGCTAGACTACGTTTGGTTAGGTTACGTTAGCTTGGATTAGGTGTGGATGGATACGACTTTTGTGCTGTGCACTGGGATTCTACGGACTTCTACACCCTACTGTCCTCTAGTAGGTTCTCCTCGGCTCTGTGGAGGCCAGCAATAGTGGTCTGGCTAAGTTAGCTTAAGTTACGTTACGTTTGGTTATTTTAAGG
>NW_017090192.1:0-397 GCF_001483705.2 Eufriesea mexicana
ATACATCCATACATCCATACATCCATCAATCCATACATCCATAAATCCACCGATCCATATTCCCATCCATCCGTACATCCATACATACATCCATCCATCCATCCATGCATACGTACTTTCAACAAACCATACATCCATGCATCCATCCATCCATACATCCATACATACAATCACACATACATCCGTACATGCATCCATACGACCATACATCCACTCATCCATACATTCGTACATCCATACAACCATACATCCATCGATACACCTATACATGGATCCATTCATACTTACATACATCCATCCATAAACACATACATCCATAAACCCGCCCATCAACCCACCCATCCGTTCATCCACACATACATCCATGAAACCACACATCCGTACAACCGTACATTCG
>NW_017090193.1:0-398 GCF_001483705.2 Eufriesea mexicana
TTAGCTTAGGTTATGTTCGGTTGGGGTGGCTTTGCCTTTTGTGCTGTACACTGCTATTCGGTGACTTTCTGCGATCTACTATGCTCTAATATATTCTGCTTGGCTCCGCGGAGGCCAAGAATATAGGTCTCGGCTCGTTAGGCTCACTTATTCTACATTTGGATAGGTTGGATTAGCCCTGATTATGTTAGTGCATCTTTGACTTTTGTGCCATACATTGCTATTTGGTGTCCTTCTGCGCTCTACTGTGTTCTACTATATCCTGCCCGACTATAGCGAGGCCAGCAATAGTCGTCATGGCACGATAGTTTACGTTAGGCTACGTTTGGTAACGTCGCGATTGGTCAGGTTAGGATGGGATAGCTTTGTCTTTGTGCTATGCGCCGCTGTACGGAGGA
>NW_017090194.1:0-398 GCF_001483705.2 Eufriesea mexicana
AAAAGAAATAATAAAAGACTTTTCAAGCCTCTTATTTGAGATAAGTACATAAAGTTTAGACCATAAACGCACAATACTATGAAAAAAATAATAATGTCATTTCTTGTAGTTATAATAAAAATAAAATGAAACGATTCCATGCAGCAGTTGTCGTCACAGAATTATTGGCACACGTTGCAAAAATTAATAATTTTAACAATGTTCATATTTTGTAGGGTACAAAATATTGTTTTTGTTTTATCACTTTGGAAATACTGTCTGACATTGATTCTATGTTTTTTTAAATATTGTTCATCTATATTATGCCATTTCTCTTCTGACCTACTTTGCAATTCCGCTTTATTAGTTATTGAATGCTTTCGTATTTTATTATCTAATCTCTCCCATACCATCTCATT
>NW_017090195.1:0-397 GCF_001483705.2 Eufriesea mexicana
ACGTCCATAGATATATCCATACATACACCCGTACATAATCCATACATACATGCGTTCTTCCGTCCATCCACCAATCCATTCATCCACCCACCCATCCATGCATCCATGCATCCGTACATCCATACATCCATCAATCCATACATTCATACATACATCTACACATACATCCGTCCATCCATAGACCCATCTGTTCATAAATACATACTTCCAAACATCCATCCATCCATCCATACATCCAACCATACATAAATCCATCCATACATTCATCCATCCATACATCCATCCATCCATACATCCATACATCCACACATCCACACATCCATACATCCACAAATCCACACATCCATAAATCCTACCACCCGTACTTCCATCCATCGATACATCGATCACACCCATA
>NW_017090196.1:0-398 GCF_001483705.2 Eufriesea mexicana
GGAGGACTCGGTGTGCAGAAGGTGGCGGACATAGTCCGGGTCGCAAAACTGAGAAGTGCGCTTCGAATGATGAATGACAGCGACCCGGCGGTGCGCGAAGCGTATGAGAACCAAAAGGCAACCATCCAAAAATATGCAAAATCCCTGAAGGTGGGTTGGCCGTCAATAACTAAGGAGGATATCGAGAAGGTGCGGGTAAGCCTCCGCGAGGGACATGCCCAAAGATGGGAGACGCTTGTCTCCCAGGGTCAAGGGGTGAGCAGCTTCGCGAATGACAAATATGGCAACGCGTGGCTGCGTACACCGTCGCTATTGAAGCCGTCGAGATACATAGACGCGCTTAAATTACGGACGAACACGTATGGTACGAGAGTAGCGCTCAAACGAGCAAGAAAAGA
>NW_017090197.1:0-398 GCF_001483705.2 Eufriesea mexicana
TTAACGTAGCCAAAGCTGTCGCGCTGCCACCACAATTGCTGGCGTCCACAGAGGCAAGCAGGACATGATAGAGCGCATTCGAGTGCAGAAGTCCATCGAAAAGCAGTGTTGAGCAAAAAAGTCAGAGATATGCTAACCTAACACAACCTAACATAACCTAACGAAACGTAATGTAACTAAACCTATCGTGCCGCGACCAGTATGGCTGGCCTCCACAGAGCCAAGCAGAGCATTATAGGGAGAACAGAGCGCAGAAATCCAACGAAGAACAGCGTATAACACAAAGGTCGAAGCTATCCTCTCCTAGCCTAACCAATCGACACATACCCAAACGTAACCTAACACAACCTAGCAAGGAGCGACCACTATTGCTGGCCTCCCAAGAGTCGATCCGAGTA
>NW_017090198.1:0-398 GCF_001483705.2 Eufriesea mexicana
TAGTACTGAGTAATATGCCGAGACCACAGTTGCTGTACTCCCCAATCTGAGCATCGCATACTGGAGCGCGGAAGATCGCAGATATCCACCGAGTAGCAGTGCACAGAACAAAAGTAACAGCTATCTTATCTTAACCTAAATAAGACTTACCTAGCCAAACGTTGAATAACTCAACCTAACGTCTCGCGACCACAATTTTGGCGTCCCAGGTGACGAACAGATTGTGACAGCGCACAGTAGATCGCAAGGGTCCATAGAATGGCATTGTGTAGTACAAAAGACAAATATATCCCTACCTAAATCAACATAACCTAACATAACCAAACGCAAACCACCTCAACTTAATATGCCAAGACCATTACTTCTGGCATCCCCAGAGTCGAGTAGAGTATAGTAGA
>NW_017090199.1:0-398 GCF_001483705.2 Eufriesea mexicana
ACTATAGAGCGCAGAAGTCCATAGAATAGCATTGTGTAGCAGAAAAATCGAAGCTATCGAAAGATTAGCTATGCTAACATAAACTAGCCTAACGTGACATAACTACGTTTATCATACCGCGGACACAATCACCGGCCTCCCCAGGGCAAAGCAGAGCACATTAGAGCTCAGTCGAGTGGAGAAATCCACCGAAAAGCAGTTTGTAGCAAAAATGTGAAAGGCAACCTATCCTAACCTAACCAAACGTTACACCACCAAACGTAACAGAACACAGCCTAACGTGCCGCCACAAATATTGCTGGCCTAGCTAGAGCCAAGAAGGGGATATCATAGGTGAGAATGGCGCAGAAATCCATAGAATCTCAGTGTACAGCAGAAACGTAAGATATATTCAAGCC
>NW_017090200.1:0-398 GCF_001483705.2 Eufriesea mexicana
GGTGTTCTTTTCCTAAGTTAAATCAGTTTATGAGTTTTGAGTTTGTGTTATTCTGTTCTTGTTGTTCTGTCAATTTTTGGTGCCTCGAAACCAGTTTTCGCCATCCTACAGTATTTTTCTCTGATTATAATGAAAAATATAAATAAAGCGTTGGATGACTAACGATTCATTGACCCTTAGTCACTAGAAGGGCCTAGCTGATAAACGCAGACCAATTTCAGAGTCCTACTTTCACTAAGGGCTAATGGTCATCTTCACCCCACCAAAAACTGACATTATATAAGCTCCTACAAAATTTGCGAAAAGCCAATTCTAGTTTCTTCCTCTCCGCCGATTTTGTTATTTTTCCAAATAGCCTTGTTGCTAGAACCCGTATTGTATATTGAAATCCGGGTTCC
>NW_017090201.1:0-398 GCF_001483705.2 Eufriesea mexicana
TATCCTAACCTAACCTGTCCTACCGTAACCTATCCGAACGTAGACTAACTAAACGTAAGGTGCCGAGACTGCTATTGCTGGACTCCCCAAAGTCAAGCAGAGCGTGTTAGGGAAGTGTAGAGCGCAGCCATCCGCCGAATGGCGGTTTATATCACAAAAGTCAAAGCTACTATATCCAAACCTGGCCAAACGTAACGTGACCGTACATAATCTATCTCAAACTAACTCGCCGAGACCGCTATGGCTGACATGCGCAGAGCCAACCACCTCATACTAGAACGCAGTAGCGCGCAGAAACCCACCGAGAAGCATTGTAAGTCGAAGATATCCAAGCATTACCCAGACTAACATAAACTAACCAAACGTAGCCTAATTCAAACTAACGAGCCGATGCCACT
>NW_017090202.1:0-398 GCF_001483705.2 Eufriesea mexicana
CTCTGTTGATGGTTGTAATTAGAACCGTACTTACAGTTATAAATAACTCCAGGCATAGCCGTACTATGCATTCATTATTCTAGACTTACTTGGGCATATACATCATCAGTGAGCAGATTAATGTCATTCTACAGTGATCTGTTGATGGATGTACTGAAAACCGTACATGCAATTATAAATGTATCCAGCCATAACCATGCTATACATCGATTATTCTACACATGCCTTGGAATTTACGTCGCCAGTGAACAAATTAATCCAGCAGCTACAGTCCTGTGATGAGGATTGTACTCAGTACTGTTTCGACAATTGTTAACGTATCAAGCGATCATGGACCAGTCCTTCGCCATTCTACAATTGCAAAACAATTTATGTCACCACGGAACTGCTTAATCCAA
>NW_017090203.1:0-398 GCF_001483705.2 Eufriesea mexicana
GAGGAGACCACGCTGCGCGCTGGAAGCGGCGTGGCCCTGGTCGCGGATAGCATCCTGCGGCTGGGGTTGAGTATCTCCACCGAGAAGTCCGAGGCAATGTCGTTTTGCCATCGACACCGCGTGGAGCCGCCCAAGTTCCTGATGCGCGTGGGGAACGTCGTGGTCGAGGTACGGGACCGTATGAAATACCTCGGTCTCGTCCTCGCTAGCCACTGGAGGTTCGACGAGCAATTGCTCGTGCTGGAAGGTATGGCGGGGGCGCTGTGTCGCCTGCTATACAACCTGGGTGGGCCAGGTGGGAGGGTGCGCCGACTCTACGCAGGATTCTTTCGCTCGGTGGCACGTCACGTGGCTCCGATCTGGGCGAATGACCTGGTCGCTAGTCTGCGCAGTCCGGG
>NW_017090204.1:0-398 GCF_001483705.2 Eufriesea mexicana
CTCTGGGGAGGTCAGCAATGCTGGTCGCGTAAAGTCAGGTTGAGTTGGATTATGTTTGGTAAGATTATGTTAGGTTGGCTTAGGTTAGAGTGGGTTTGACTACTGCGCCCAACACTGCTATTTTACGGAGTTCTGCACTCTAGTGTGGTCCATCATATTCTGCTTTTCCATGGGGACGCCTGCAATGGTGGTCGCTGCACATTAGATTGAGCTATGTTACGTTTGGTTGGGTCAGGTTAGATTAGGTTTGTTCTAGATATCCTTGACTTCTGTGATATAAACTGCAATGATGCTGATTTCTGCCCTCCATCGTGCCCTAGTATATTCTGCTTGGAACTGCGGAGGCCGGCAATAGTAGTCTCGGCATGTTAGTCTTAGCTATGCCACGTTTGCTTATG
>NW_017090205.1:0-397 GCF_001483705.2 Eufriesea mexicana
TAGGATTTCTTCGACTTTTGTGCTGTACAGCGCCATTCGGTGGATGTCCGCGATTTACATTGCTCTACTGTACTCCGCTCGACACTGGGGAGGCGAGAAATATAGGTGGTGGCACGTTACGTTGTGTTAGGTTATGCTTTGTTAGGATAGGGCAGGTTAAGTTTTTTTAGGATCGCTACGGCTTTCGTGCTGTACTCGTCTATTCGGTGTATTCCTGTGATCCACTGTGCTCTAACATATTATGCTTGGCTATGTGGTGGCCAGGAGCAGTGGTTGCTGCATGTTATATTGAGATATGCTACGTTCGGTTAGGTTAGGTTAGGCTAGGTTATGGTGTGGTATCTACGGCTTTTGTGCTATTCACTGCTATTCGGTGGATTTCTGCGCTCTACTGTGC
>NW_017090206.1:0-398 GCF_001483705.2 Eufriesea mexicana
CTAAGGAACGACTGGAACGTGAGGACGTGGAACGACACGAAGTACAGAGAAATTAAACGCGTAAAACCCCCCTTTTATCCTGGCACTCGCGTCGATATTACACCAGCTCCAGCGTCCTCTTTTTATACGCCCTCGAACGCCGCGTTTCATTGCCCTTAAATCTACCTAAAGATTTCAATCTTGCAGAATCCGGAGCCAATATCCCGATCGAAAATATAATTCCAAAAGATGCTGCGACGTTATCCGCGTTCGTACGTTGCCCAAGCCAGCTTCGCGCGAGAGTCTTATTCCCTGCAGACCGTCGAATCGACCAGTGGCCGTTACGCTTTATCGAGCTGAAAAGGATAATAGCACCGATGCCAAGATTCACGTGGTCGGAGGATAATAACGTCGTGAGC
>NW_017090207.1:0-398 GCF_001483705.2 Eufriesea mexicana
AGCCTAACGTGCCGAGACCTCTATTACTGGCCGTCCCACAGCCATTCAGAACATACTGCAGCACAGCAGAAGGCAGGAATCCACCGCGTTGCATTGTATAGCACAAAAGTCAGGCGTATCCTGACATAACCTGACCATACGAAACTTATCCGAACGTAGAGTAACCCAGCACAACGTGAGGAGACCAATATTGATGGTCTCCCAAGAACCAGGCAGAGCACATTACAGCACATTAGAGCTCAAAAATCCTGCGAATAGCAGCGAGTGGCTCAAAAGTCAAAGTAGCCTCTCCTACTGTAGCCAGACGTAACATACCCAGGCGTAACCTAACGCAACCTAACATTTCGAGACATTTATTTCTGACCTCCACGTAGAAAAGCAGAGTATACTGGAGCACA
>NW_017090208.1:0-398 GCF_001483705.2 Eufriesea mexicana
CCACTTTGTGTTGGGTCAGGTTACGTTCGGTTGGGCTGGGTTAGGCCAAGTTTGAAGAGAATGCCTTCAACTATCGTGCTTACACTGCTATCAGATGGATTTCAGCGATGTGCTGTCCTCTTTTTTGTCCTCCTTGGCTATGGAGGGGGCACCAACAGCGGCTGCAGCGTGTTAGGTTGAGTTAGGATGTGTTTGGATATGTTCTGTTGGTTTGGGTTATGTTTGTATGGCTTTGACTTTTCTGATATGCACTGCGATGCTATGGATATCTGCGTCCCACTCTCCAGTAGTGTGTTCCGCTCGGCTCAGCGTAGGACAGCAATATAGATCGCGGCACGTTAGTTTGAGATAGATTACGTTCGGCTATATTACCATCGGTTAGGTTAGGAGAGGGTAGC
>NW_017090209.1:0-398 GCF_001483705.2 Eufriesea mexicana
CTGTAATATTTAATTTATATATTAATTGTGAACATTGAACATATAAATTTTTGTTATTAGTAAATAAAAATAGAGTAATAAATATCAATAGTAGAGAATAATGATTGTAAGTAATAGAATATAAATATAATAAATATCACTGACAAAACCTAATATGTATTGTATAATTAATAATAAATAATTATTTCCTAAATATATAAATATACTAAATATCATTATTAGGGTATAAATTTAATAGGTATAATAAACGTTATCATTAATATTGGTATATTAATTTATATATTAATTGTGAACATTGAACATATAAATTTTTGTTATTATTAAATAAAAATGTGATAAATATAAAAAAATAGAGTAATAAGTATCAATAGTAGAGAATAATGAATGTAAGTAATAGA
>NW_017090210.1:0-397 GCF_001483705.2 Eufriesea mexicana
ATTCCTGCGCTCTGCTGTAATCTCATGTGCTCTGATTTGCTCTGGGGCGGACAGAAATAGTGGCCGTGGCAAGTTAGGTTGAGTTAGCTCACGTTTGGGTATGTTTCGATTGGTTAAGCTAGAAGATGATAGCTTTGTCCTTTGTGCTAAGTACAGCTGTTCGGCGGACTTTTGCGCTCTAATTTGTCCTAATAGGTTCAGCTTGGATCTGGGATGGCCAATAATTGTGCGCAATGTTGAGTTCTGCCACGTTTGGTTCGGTTAGGTTAGGTTAGGTTAGGTTAGGTCAGGTTAGGTCAGGTTAGCATCGGTTAGGTCTGCGTAGCTTTGACTTTCGTGGTATACCCTGCTATTCGGTGGACTTCTGCGCTCTTCATTGCTCTGGTATGCACTGCTC
>NW_017090211.1:0-396 GCF_001483705.2 Eufriesea mexicana
GCCAACTCACTTGCATAAATAAGGTGGAATGATTCCATTGGCGTGCTATAGCCATCGCATTGCCATAGGATCTCGCTGGAAAATTCAGTTTTACTGGCATTTACGTCTAATGTGGTGAGCTAACTTTCTTTCATAAATCAGGAGGAAAGATTCTATTGGCGTGCTATAGCCATTGCGGTGATATATATTCAGGCTGGGAAATACAACTTTATTGACATTTTCGACTTATATCGTCGTGAGCGAACTCTCTTGCACAAATAATTAGGAAAGATTCCATTGTCGTGCTATAGCCATTGCAATGCTATAGAATCTGCCCGGAGAATTCAATTTTACTGACATTTTCGACTGATATCGTTGTGAGCTAGCTGTCTCGCATAAATAAGGGGGAAAGATTCA
>NW_017090212.1:0-398 GCF_001483705.2 Eufriesea mexicana
TCATAGCCATTGGTATCAAAAGATCCTGGACCAAACCATACGACTCTAAATTCCAAAATATTAATCTCAGCCCAATGAAACTGAACGTCAGTCATAGTCTCCATCATAGGCATTGATATGGAAAGATTCTGGACCAAGCGATATGACTCAAAAACCTAAAATATTGATCTCATTCAAATGAAACTCATCGCTAGTCACAGTCTCTATCATAGTCATTGGTATCAAAAGATCTTAGACCAAACCATACGACTCTAAAACCCAAAATATTGATTTCATCCCAACGAAACTGATTGTCAATCATAGTCTCCATCATAGCCATTGGTACCAAAAGATCCTGGACCGAACCATACGACTCTAAACCTCAGAATATGAACCCTATTTGAACGAAACTCATTGTA
>NW_017090213.1:0-398 GCF_001483705.2 Eufriesea mexicana
ACTGCGCTCCAGCATATTCGACTTGGCTTTGGGGAGGCAAGCAATTGTGGACCCGGCACGTTGTGTTGATTAAGGCTACGGTCGGTTCTGTTGCGTTCGGCTATGTTGGGATATGGTAGCTTCGACTATTGTGACACGCAGAGAGATTCTGTGTACTTCTGCGGCCTACTCTCCTCTAATATGGTCAGCTTGGCCATGAGGAGGGCAGCAGTAGCTCTCTCGGCACGATAGGGTGTGTTAGGTTACGCTAGGTACGATACGTTCGCCTAGGTTAGGACAGGATAGCTTTGACTTCTGTGCCATACACAGCAATGTAGTCGATTTCCACACACCGTTGTGCTCTAATATCCTATGCGTGGCTCTGGGGAGGCCAGCAATAGTGGCCTCGGCACGATAGG
>NW_017090214.1:0-398 GCF_001483705.2 Eufriesea mexicana
GACGAACGTCAGTCGTGCCGGTCCGGACTGACTTAAAGGACGATATCCGCTCCGGTCGACGCTAACAACAAAATATTATTACCAACATTTAACTGGCGAGTAGCAATGCCATTTTTAAGCGAAAATAAGATTTTTCATATTAAATGAGTATAAGAGTATTAGTGAAAATATTCGAAAATTGAGAAATTAAAGAAAATGACACTGTAGTAAGTTAGAATGAATGTAACCATTTGGAAAAGTGTAAAAATATGTATATGCCATAATGTTATTTATCGAGTTAATATCGAAAGAACTCCATTCGGGTCGCTTCGACCCGACCGAATGGGAAGATCCCTGTCGAATCGCTTCCAACCGGCCGAAGGGGACGAACGCCAGTCGTGTCGCTTCGGAACGACTGA
>NW_017090215.1:0-398 GCF_001483705.2 Eufriesea mexicana
AAACTTACAGTACGGCTTTTGGTTCATCTTCCAACAGTGCACTGTTGCCGCTGGCTTAGTGTGTTCGCTGGCAGTGTATATTCCACTGCAATTACAGAACGAGAAATTCAGCACCATTATCCCCTGAGATATTAACAAATGAGGACAAAGTAACGAGTAGAGCGGTCTTCACAGTATTGAAGCATTCGAATAATTTTGTTCACTGGCGATGTAAATTCCAAAGCAATTCTGTAGTAACCTATGTATATTACGGTTGGCTTTGGATATTTCCTATTGACGACACGGTACCTATTACATGCACCAATATAGCACAGAAGCCGTTGGATCGTTCTGTCCCATGATGCTTTAAATTCGATAACAATTCTAGAATGACAAAACACAGATCCACTGACCCCAGA
>NW_017090216.1:0-398 GCF_001483705.2 Eufriesea mexicana
GTTAGGACAGGATCGCTTTGACTTTTGTGCTATGCACTGCTATTTTGAGGACATCTGCGCTCTACGTTGCTCTACTATACACAGCTCCACACAGGGGAGGCCGAAAATATTGGTCGTAACACGATAGGTTATGTTAGATTCCGTTCGGTTAGGTGAGGTTGGGACGTGTTTGGCCAGGATGCCTTTGACTTTCGTGCTATGTACTTATATTCGGTGGATTTCTGCGCTTCACAGTGCTCTAATATGATCTGATTTTCTCTGTCGTGTCAGCAATAGTCGCATGGAATCGTACGGATTAGTTTTTCTACGTACGCTTTCGTCAGGTTACGTTATGTTTCGTTAGGATGGCTTTGACGTTTGTGCTGTACGCTGCTATTCGGAGCATTTCCGCGCTCTAC
>NW_017090217.1:0-398 GCF_001483705.2 Eufriesea mexicana
AAGTTATTAAAAAACAGAAATAAATAAATAATTAAATAAGTTACTAAAAATTAAAAATAAACAAATAAATTAAATAAACAATCGAAAGTGAATAATAAATAAATAAATTTAATGAATTATTAAAAGCTAAACATAAATAAATAAATTAAATCAATTATTATAAGAGGAAAATAGAAAAATAAGTTAATTTAGGCGCTTCAAGTTTCGATGCACACTTTATGACGGCCGAGGAGGAACTAACGTGTCCTGTGACCGCCAACTGCCTATATGAACCGATGGACCCTTGTCCGCGGTCAAACGTAAATTCACGAACTTGTCGATTTGCCAAAGATTCGTAAACCCGTTATAATAGTTATTACATAGTTCATTGCAAATATATGCTTTGTATAATTTGCAAT
>NW_017090218.1:0-398 GCF_001483705.2 Eufriesea mexicana
CGCTGAATCCACAAAGTAATATAGGGTGCAAAGATTTTCTTCTCGGGGTGGCAAGAAATTGGCATTGTCCTAGAAAAATAACACAGTCGACAGATTTAGGAAGAGGTGTACCAGGCCCTTCGAATATTGCTAAAATAACTCTACGTAAGAATCATCTGCAAAGTTGTCAGGTAGTATACAACACATTCCAGTACAACTTTCGAAAAACCTTCGAAAAACCAGAAATTCACAAAACAAAGTATGCAAAATCAACGGCAAAAGAAGCGAAACTCGCTACGTTTGCAAGCTTCGTGGTATTCCACTTCACTTAGTTACATGTCTTACTAAATATCATCCTTTGAAAAATTTTCAGCCTGTACAAATTTTTACTTATTGAAAAATACTAAAAAATCGTCGAA
>NW_017090219.1:0-398 GCF_001483705.2 Eufriesea mexicana
GACAAAGCACTCCAAATATAACCCTATCGTCCATAACCTAGCCAAACGTAACCTAGCCCAACCTAACGTGCCGGGACCACACTGGTGGCATCCCCATAGCCAAGCAGAGCTTCTTAGAGCACGGTATAGCGCAGAAGTTCACAGAATAGCAGTATACGGCACAAAAGGCTATGCTACCCTCTCCTAACCTAACCAAACGTAACATTACCAAACGTAGCCTAAACCAGAATAACGTGACGGGACGACTGTCACTGGCCTATCCAGTGTATGGCAGAGTATAGGAGAGCAATGTAGAACGTAGAAATACGCCGAATAGCAGTGTAGAGCACAAAAGTCGCATGTACACTATCCTAACCTGTCCAAATGTAATTAAAGCGATCGCAACCTAATGTAGCCTA
>NW_017090220.1:0-398 GCF_001483705.2 Eufriesea mexicana
CAGAGCATATTAGAGCAATGTAGGGCGCGGAGATCCACCGAATAGCGATGTATAGCATAAAAGTTGAAGCTGCCCTGTCATAACCTGACCAATCGTGACATAACCAAGCGTCACCTATCCCATCCTTACATGCCGAGACCACTATTGCTGGCATCCCCAGAGCCAAGCGGAACATATTAGGTCACAGTAGATCGCAAACGACCGCCAAAAAACAGATTATACATCGAAAGTCGAAGCTACCCGGACCTAACGCATGCTTATATATCCTAACCAAACGTAGCCTAACTCAAACTAACGTGCCGAGACCACCATTACAGTCCGACCCCGAGGCGAGCAGAGTAGAGTGGTGCAATGTAGAGCGTAGTAGTCTTCCGAATATCGGTGTATAGCACAAGAGA
>NW_017090221.1:0-397 GCF_001483705.2 Eufriesea mexicana
TTTCCTCCTTACATATGCAAGAAAGCTAGGTCACCACGATATTGGTCGAAAATGTTAATAAAGCTGAATTTTCCATCCAGATACTATTTAATTGCAATGGTCACAGCTGGCCAATAGAATCTTCCCTCCGTATTTATGCAAGAAAGATACCTCACCACGATATTAGTCGAAATTGTTATTGAAATTGAATTTTCGAGGGCGATTCTATAGCATTGTAATGGCTACAGCACGACAATAGTATATTTCCTCCTTATTTATACAAGAATGATAGCTCACAACGCTATTAGTCGAAAATACCAATGAAGTTGAATTTTCGAGCCAGATGCTACAACATTGCAATGGCTATAACACGCCAATATATTCTTTCCTCATTATTAATACAAGAAAGTTAGCTCGC
>NW_017090222.1:0-398 GCF_001483705.2 Eufriesea mexicana
GCGAACTTCTAACCTCAACGAATTTCAGTAAGTAGATAATGCGTTTCTACGGTTTACTTTGTATGTTAACAGGATGCTGCATTTTGCACCTACATTTTCCTAATGTTTTGATCTCTTTGTTCAGTTTCTTGATACTTGAATTCTGTTTAAGAGCATCTGCGTCGTCTTCCAGCCTTATAAATATTAAAAAACAGTGTGTCAATAACCAATAACTAGTTGAAATCCTAAAATATCAAATTCAAATACCTAATATCCTAATCTCTTTGTTCAGTTTCTCAATACTTAGACTCTGCTTACGGATATCTTAGTCATCTTTCAGTTTTATTAATATTAAAGAACAGTGGGCAATTACCAATGACTAGTTGAAATCCTAAAATATCAAATTCAAATACCTAGTA
>NW_017090223.1:0-398 GCF_001483705.2 Eufriesea mexicana
AGCTTCGACAAATGTGCTATGCACTGTGGTTCTATTGATATCTGTACAGTACTTCCCTCTTATATGTTCTACTTGTCTCTGGTGAGTGCAGAAATAGTGGTCTAGGCACGTTAGGCAGAGTAATGTCATACTTGGCTACGTTACGCTTTGCCTCATTAGGATATGGTAGCTTTGACTTTTGTGCTGTACACAGCTGTCCGGTAGATATCTACGCTCTGCAACGAGCTACTAGCGGCCGCAATTCTCTGGGGAGGCCAGCAATAGTGGTCGTGTTCCGTTCGGCTGTGTTGTGTCACGTTCGGTAGGGTAAGGTTAGGTTAAGTTTGGCAAGGATAGCTGTGACATTTGTGCCATACACTGCTATGCGGTGGACTACTGCGCTCTACTGCGCTATAGTA
>NW_017090224.1:0-398 GCF_001483705.2 Eufriesea mexicana
CCAACCCCACCTATCCTGACCTATCTCCTCCTCATCGATCCTTCTCCTCGCTGTCCTCTAGGCTAGACGCTGTCAAAGACATTTGTCGCGACAGGACTCGGGGTTCTCGGAACACCGGGTATTTCCGAGTGCGTGCAAACACCAAAACGGAACGTGCTATAGTGCGTCGGTTATTGTTAGTGTCAGGTATGGAGAAGTCCAAAGTTAGTGCAGGAAATCGACCTATCCGCACGCACGAGCTGCCACTCTACCACGGTTACGTGCGAATCGCGAAAACACGGTGAGTTCTCATCGCAGAGATCTAGAGATGGTACACGATGACGAGTCCTTTTACCTTTTGACACTCTGACTGTCACGGTGGTCATATATGACAGGTCACGGGTTCTCCTATGACACCA
>NW_017090225.1:0-398 GCF_001483705.2 Eufriesea mexicana
ACCGACCACGAGACGCCATTTACACGCGATGGGTCCCTATAGTCACCGGCCACGAGACGCCATCTACGCACGATGGGTCCTTATAGCCACCGAACACGAGACGTCATTTACACGCGATGGCTCCCTATAGTCACCGGCCACGAGACGCCATCTACGCACGATGGGTCCTTATATTCACCAAACACGAGACGTCATTTCCACGAGATGGGTCCCTACAGTCATCGGCCACTAGACGCCATCTACGCACGATGGGTCCTTATATTCACCAAACACGAGACGTCATTTCCGCGCGATGGGTCCCTACAGTCATCGGCCACGAGACGCCATCTACGCATCATGGGTCCCTATAGTCACCGGCCACGAGACGCCATCTACGCACGACAGGTGACTATAGTTAC
>NW_017090226.1:0-398 GCF_001483705.2 Eufriesea mexicana
CTCTCTCTCTCTCTCTCTCTCTCTCTCTTGTACCGCTTTTCACGTGCCTCGCACAGCTTTCGTCCGAGCGAGGAGAAGCGGAGCTGAGATTCTTTTGAAATTGTTGATGGAGGAATTTAGTCGAACGGCAGACTGGTGGATCGTGAAAGGTTCGAGTGTAAATTGAAGCAGGGTTTTCACAGTGTCGAATGTGGATGTGTTTCAAGTGACCGGGCTTCTTTGGCTACCCTGTTTCGCTTGCCAGAGTATATTGAAAGTCCCTTGCTCTGAATGGGCTAGGTTTATGGTTACCATGCGCGAGTATAGGAGGAACGAATAGCGTTAGAGGATACTTTTTGAACGACTTTACAATTGAAAATTGAGACCTTGACATAGAAATGAGTCCACGAATTCGTTTG
>NW_017090227.1:0-398 GCF_001483705.2 Eufriesea mexicana
CTTAACTCAACCGGACATGACGAGACAACTATTTCTCAACTCCACAGAGACAAGTGGAGTATACTGGAGCACGGTAGTTCGCAGAAATACACCGCATTGCAATGTATAGCACAAAAGCCGTTGATATCCCAACCTAACCTGTCCTAACCTAACCTAACCGAACGTAGCATAGCTCAGCATAGCGTCCCGCGACCGCAGCCCCTGGCCACCCCAAAGCCAAGCAGAATTTAGTAGAGCACAGTAGATCACAGAAATCCACCGAATGACAGTGTATAGCACGAAAGTCGAAGCTATCATACCCAAACGTGGCCTAACCTGTCATGACCAAGCGTAACATAACACAACGTCATGTGCCAAGACCACAATTTCTCGTCCCCCAGAGTCGAGCTGAGTATAGT
>NW_017090228.1:0-399 GCF_001483705.2 Eufriesea mexicana
TTAATTCTCTGTCAGCAAATGAAAGAATTCCTAAAAATTCTCAAATCATCGCTATAATCTCCTGACCCTTGGTAAATATAAAAATCTTAAATATACTATTATTTTGCAAAGAAGTTTTGAATTTTGTATCAGCAAAGTTGCCTATATCCATAGGCTAGAGATACCAAAAAATTCGCAAAGCATCGTTATTTTCCTCACCCTTTGATAAATATAAAAATTTCAAGCACGTTATTATTTCCCAAAAAATTTCTAAATTCTCTGCAAGCAAATGAATATTGTCTATTTCGAAAGGCAAAGAATGCCAAAAAATTCGCAAACCATCGTTATATCTCCTGCCCCTTGGTAAATATAAAAATCTTAAATATACTATTATTTTGCAAAGATTTTTTTAATTCTCTA
>NW_017090229.1:0-398 GCF_001483705.2 Eufriesea mexicana
CACCAACACATCCGTTTATCCATCCACCCATACAGTCATCCATTCATAGATAGATCCATAGATACATACATACATACACCCATACACTCATCCATATATACATCCGTAGATACATCCGTACATACATCCATATATTCAACCATTCATCCATCCATACATACATCAGTACATTCGCCCTTCCATACACGCGACCATACATCCATCCATCCATCCACCCATCCATATACCCATCCAAACGTACATCCACACATCCATACATCCACACATCCATACATCTATAAATCCATCCATTCGTGTTTCCATTCTTCGATACATCCATTCATCCATACATCCATACATATATACAAACTTACATACGTACATCCGCAGATCCGTCCATCCATACCTCAATCCATCCA
>NW_017090230.1:0-399 GCF_001483705.2 Eufriesea mexicana
GTTAACCTTTCCTAACCTAACCAAATGCAAAATAACTCTTCCTAACGTGCCGAGAGCACTATTTCTGGCCACCCCAGAGTTGAGCAGAGTATAGCAGAGCGGAGTAGAGCGCAGAAATCTGCCGAAAGCCTTTGTATGCCAAGAAGCTCAATGCTATCCGTAACTAACTCCAGCAAACGTAACATAACAAAGTGTAACCAGAATATATTAGAGCAGAGTAGGGCGCATCAGACGACCATATTCCGATGTACAGCGCAGAAGTCGAAGATATCCTAACCTAACGGAGACAAACCATACCTAACCAAACGTAACCCAACCGAACCTAACATGCCGCGACCACTATTTCCGGCCTCCCCAGAGCAAAGCAGATCATACTTCGTCACAATAGAGCGCAGACAT
>NW_017090231.1:0-399 GCF_001483705.2 Eufriesea mexicana
ATGGATTCGTGCGCCCTACGCTCCTCTAGTATGTTCTTCTTGGCTCTGTGGTTGCCAGCAATGGTGATCGCGTCACGTTAAGTTTAGGCAGACTGCATTTTGGTAGGTTAGGGTAGCCTTGACTTTTGCGATGCACACAGCAGTTCTATGGCCTTCTACGTTCTACAGTGATGTGTGCCACTCTAACTGGTCCTCATGAGTCCAGAAATAATGGTCCTGCCACGTCAGGATGAGTTACTTTACTTTTGGTTACGTTAGTAGTGGATTGCTTCGACTTTTGAGCTGTACGCTGATTTTCGGATTATTTCTGCGCTCCACTGTGCTCTAATATGTTCTGCGTTGCACTGGGGATGCCAGCAATGATCGCCTCGGCACGTTGTGTGGCGTTAGTCTACGTTT
>NW_017090232.1:0-399 GCF_001483705.2 Eufriesea mexicana
ATAGCAGCTCGAAAGATGAAGCTATCCTAACCATACTTAGCCAAACCCAACGTAACCGAGCGTAACCTGACACAACGTAACGTGCCGAGACCACTGTTGAAGGCTTTCACAGAGCGAAGCAGAAAATATCAGATCAATCTGGGGTGCAGAAATCCACATGATAGCAGACTATAGCTCTAAAGTAAAAGCTATCTTCTCGTAATTTAAGCAACCGTAACATAACCAAACATAACCTATCTCAGCCTGACGTGCCACGATCACAATCTCTGGCCTCCGCAGAGCCAAGCAGAACAAATTAGTGGGGAGCAGGACGCAGAAATCCATAGAATTGCAGTATATCGGGAAAGTCAAAGCCACCCAAACCTACCCAAAACAAACAGAACATAACCAAACGTAGCC
>NW_017090233.1:0-399 GCF_001483705.2 Eufriesea mexicana
CAATTGGGTTACGTTCGGTTATGTTACATTTGGTTATGTTAGACTAGAAGAACTTCCACCTTTGGGCTCTATGCTGCTGTACGGCGGACTTCTGCGCTCTACTGTGCTGTGATATGCTCTGCTTTCCTGTCGGGTGGCCAGAAATAGTGGTCGTGGCTCGTTACGATGTGTTACATTACGTTCGGTTAGTTCAGGTTTGGTTGGGTGAGGTTAGGATATCTTTGCGTTTTTGCTGTACACTGCAATGCGGTGGATATCTGTGATCTACTTGCCCTAGTATGTTCTACTTGGCCAATGGGAATACTGCAATAGAGGTCTCGGCGCGATAGGTTGTGCTGGGTTGCGCTTCGTTATATTACGTTTGGACAGGTTAGGACGGGATGGCTTTGACTTTTGTCT
>NW_017090234.1:0-399 GCF_001483705.2 Eufriesea mexicana
GAAGAACTTAGGACATAGATTACCTGATCTGGTATATTTTTCTTTTTTCTTTGAATAGTGGAAATATTTGCATTATTTAATATTTGCAGAAAATATGATTGTTTGTATTCGGCTATTTTTAGTTTTACAATCTATTTTCATTTCTTGATTTTATTTTTATTTTTATTATGATTATAATCATTTGCAGTGTATTTTAATGAAGTATTACGTGTTACGTAAATAGCAATGTAGTCCCAATGTCAATTGTCTGATCTATCTTTAAATTTTTTAATGAGATTATTTTAGTAGTTGCGAACGATTATTGAGAAAGAACCTTAAATATATAAACCCTTCTTCTTTAATATTAAAATTGGAAATTTTTCCGATATATTTTGATAAAAATATTGCAACATGCATTAA
>NW_017090235.1:0-399 GCF_001483705.2 Eufriesea mexicana
TAGCAGTTTATAGCAAAGACTTCAAAGCCATCCTCCCCTAACCCAACCGTAACATAACCAAACAAAACCTAACTCCACCCAACCGCCCTACACCACTATTGCTGACCTCGCCAGAGCCAAGCAGAATATACTAGATCACAGTAGAACACATAACTCCGCAACACTGCAGAGCAAATCAAGCATAGCCAAACTCAGCATAAGGTGCTCAAAACACCTTTGCAGTCTTTCCCAGATCCAAGCTGAACGAATCAAATCACAGTGTAGCGCAGAAGTACACCGAATAGCTGTGTACAGCACAAAAGTGATAGCCATCCTAGCCCAACCTAGACATACCTATCCTAGAACACAATTGCTGACCACCACAAAGCCAGTCAGAGTATATCAGAACACAGTAGAGCT
>NW_017090236.1:0-399 GCF_001483705.2 Eufriesea mexicana
TTGGTGGACATAATATGTACCGCACAGTCAATAGGAAATTTCTCAAGACACAGCCGTAATAAACATTAATTATTCCAGAGTTGCACTGGAATGCACATCCTCAGTAAACAGAGAAGTCCTACCGCAACATTAAAATGACAATGGCTGTACTCTGTACTGCATTGTCAATTGCTAATGTCTGGTGGATCACTGAATACGTTCTTTGGCATTTTGGAATTGTTATACAATTAAAATTGCCATTGAAGGTGTTAATACATCGGATACGGTGCTGCGTTGGTAGTTATGATAAGTACCGCACAGAAAATTGATAATGTCTCAAACTACAACGGTAATAAGTATTAATTACCCCGGAGTTGCTTTGGAATGTACGTCCTCAGTGAGCAGAGCAGTTGAAAGGCA
>NW_017090237.1:0-398 GCF_001483705.2 Eufriesea mexicana
ATACAAACATCCATTCATACAACCATACATACATCCATACTTACATCCATGCATACATCCATATATACATCCATACAAACGTCCATATATGCATCCACACATCCATACATCCATACATCTTTCCATCCACACATCCATCCATCCATCCATCCATCCATCCACGCACCCAACCACCCATCCACGCATCCGTTGATCCACCCATCCATTCATTCATCCTTCCGTCCAACCACGCATCCATTCATCCACTCACACATCCATACATCCATACATCCATACATCCATTCATCCATACATCCATTCATCCATACAGCCATCCAACCATACATACCTCCACCCATACATCCTTCCATCCTTACACCCATGCTTCCATGCATCCATACATACATACATATATACAT
>NW_017090238.1:0-399 GCF_001483705.2 Eufriesea mexicana
ACAACCTAACCTAACCAAACGCAACATGACTCAACCAAATGTGCCACGACCGCTATTGCTGGCCTCCCCTGAGACTAGCAGACGCTAGCAAAGCAATGCAGGGCGCAGACACCCACCGAATAGCAGTGTATAGCACAGAAATCAAAGCTACAATAGCCACACATAGCCTAACCTAGAAAGCCAAGCGCAACATAACTTAAGCCAGTGTGCCGAGACCACTATTGCTGCCCTCACCAGAGCCAAGTATAACATAATAGGGTAGAGCAGATCGCAAGTATCAATAGAATCTCAGTGCATAGCACAACAGTCGAAGCTACCATACCCTAACATGGCCAAACGCAAAATATCCCAGACACAACTGCCGAGACCAATACTGCTGGCTCCCCCCCCCCCCCCCCC
>NW_017090239.1:0-399 GCF_001483705.2 Eufriesea mexicana
GTATAAACAGCTGTTCAGTGTATTTATGCGCAATACGTTGCCCTGATACGTTCTGCATGGCACTGGGCAGGGCAGTAGTAGTGGTCACGGCAGGTTAGCATGAGTTACGCTACGTTTGGTTATGTTACGTTTGTATAGGTTAGGAAAAGATAACTTTGACCTTTGTGCTGTACACTGCTATCCTGTCGATTTCAGTGTATTACATTTCCCTGCAATGCTCTGCGTGGCTCTGTGGAGGCCAGCGATGGTGGTCTCGGCACGTTAGGCAGAGTTATGCTGCGTTTGGTTGGGTTACGTTTGTTCGGTTTATGTTAGGATGGCTTCGACTTACGTAGTATACACTGTTGTACGGTGGATTTCTGCGATCAACTGTACATTGGCGTGTTCTGCTTGGCTCTG
>NW_017090240.1:0-399 GCF_001483705.2 Eufriesea mexicana
GCAATGTCCCAGGTCAAGTGGAGAACTGTTTTATGTCCTTATTGTCAGCGTCCCTTGACTTTTCTACACTCATTGTCACCTAAGCCACCACTTAGATAAACCGTAACAAGCAACTATATATCACCCTTAAGACGACAGACATAAGGACTTAGATTGTTTAAACAACTACCACCACCGAAGGATGCTGGAGCTAGGACACACCTCCAATAGTATTCGCAATCAATTAGCAGAGAGACGAAGATTATATAACTATCGACAGAGCAGTCACGAAAATAGATCAGGAGAGTTATCCGAAAGTTATTCGAGAGTTCTACCTAAAATACAGTTCACTTAACACTTCGAAGCTATACATAACCTTCCTCAATGAACCGTCCGTCACTAATCGTCACCAACTAAGAT
>NW_017090241.1:0-399 GCF_001483705.2 Eufriesea mexicana
CACAGCAAGATATAAATTTTCTCTGATATTCTATTCTATACAAAAAGAAGACAGTAAACATTTACAAAATACGGAAATTGCAAACTGAAGGCGAATAGTGCTCAGAGAATCAAGATTTTATGCTCGTACTAGTTCTCATCGAACAAATTTTGCACGAATTAAATTGAAAATTAGGGATGAAGGATCACCTAAAATCTGAATTTGTCATTTCACGTCATTTTCAGTTTGCATAAAACATATGACTAAAGGATAGTAGTTAGTATCAATAATACAAATACCAAAATTAATTAAAGAAATGAAAGAAAAATA
The DNA here is from genome assembly GCF_001483705.2 of Eufriesea mexicana. NCBI lineage: Eukaryota > Metazoa > Arthropoda > Insecta > Hymenoptera > Apidae > Eufriesea > Eufriesea mexicana. The sequence continues at coordinate 310 of NW_017090241.1, forward strand.
TAGTAAATGCTTCTTTAGAGACTAAAACGTCAAACGAGTCAATAGTTCCTGTGTAGCCCAATAGTTTCCAATTTTTCCACGAATTTTCAA
>NW_017090242.1:0-399 GCF_001483705.2 Eufriesea mexicana
CCTACCCAAACGTAACATAACCAAACGTAGCGTAACTCAACATGACATTACGGGACCACCATTGCCGGCCTCCACAGAGACAAGCAGAATGGACTAGACCACATTTGTGCGCAGAAACCCACCGCATTGCATTGTATAGCGTATAGGTCGAAGGTATCCTCACCTAACGTGACTTAAACTATCCAATCCAAACGTAGCACAACATAACAGAACGTGCCGCGGCCACAGCTTCCGACCTCCCCTGATCCGAGCAGAATACATTAGAGCGCAGTTGATCGCAGGAATCGACCGGAAAACATTACATATCACAAAAGTCAGAGCTACCCCAATCAAACTTGGCAAACACTAACCAACCCAAGCGTAACCTTATTCTGACTAACGTGCCACGACCACTACTGC
>NW_017090243.1:0-399 GCF_001483705.2 Eufriesea mexicana
CTAACATAAGCAAACGTAATCTATCTCAAACCAATGTGACGCGATCAGAATTACTGGACTCCACAGAGCCAAGCAGGGCATAATAGAGGGGAGCAGAGCGCATAAATCCGTAGAACCGCTGAGTACAGCAGAAAAGACGAAGGAATCAAAACCTATGCAGAGCAAACGTAACCTAACCAAACGTAGCCTATTTCAGCTTAACGTGCCGGTACCGCCATTTCCGGCCCCTCCGCAGCTGCTCAATGCATACTCGAACACAGTAGAGCGCAAAAATCCAGCGCAGTGCGGTCTAGGGTACAAAAGTTCAAGATATCATTACCTAACCCAAACAAAACTCAGCCTAAAAAACGTAACCCAACACAACCAAACGCGCTGCGGCCGCTTCTCCTGGCCTCCACA
>NW_017090244.1:0-399 GCF_001483705.2 Eufriesea mexicana
AGGTTACGCTTGGTTACATCACTGTTGGTTAGATTAGGACAGTGTGGCTTTGACTTTCGCGCTGTATGCTGCTAATCGCTGGGTTTCTGCGCTCGACTGTGTTCAAGTGTGTTCTGCTTGGCTCTATGGAGGCCAGCAAGCGCGTCCTCGGCACGTACGGTAGAGTTCGGTTACGTTCGGTTGAATTTCGTTTTATTAGGTTAGGATAGGGCAGCCTTGACTTTTGTAATATATACTGCGATTCTATGGATTGCTGATAGCTCCTACCGTCTACTATGATCCGCTCGACTCTGGGGCGTCCAGCAAGTGCGGTCTCGGCACGTAAGTTTGGGACATCTAACGTATGGCTCGGTTACGTCTGGTTAAGCTCGGTAAGGATCCCTTCGACTTTCGTGCTAT
>NW_017090245.1:0-399 GCF_001483705.2 Eufriesea mexicana
TGGTGGTCGCGGCACGTCAGTGTAATTTATGGTACGTTCGTTTGTATTATGATTCTCTAGGTTTGGAGAGGATATTTATGACTTTAGTGCAATAACCTTCTGTTAGGTGGATTTCCGTGTCCTACAGTGCTGTAATATTTCTAGCTTGGCTCTGGCAAGTCCAGCAATAGTTGTCTCGGCACGCTATGCTTAGTCAGGTTACACTCGGTTATGTCGGTTCAGGCTATGTTTGGTCAGGATAGCTTTATCTTTTGAGCTGCACACTGCTCTTTGATGGATTTCTGCGCTCTGTTGTGCTCCAGTATGTCCAGCTTGGCTTTGGGGACGGCAAAAATGGCGGTATCGGCACGTTACTTTTAGTTATGTTACGTTTGGTTGTATTACGGTTGGTTCGGTTAG
>NW_017090246.1:0-399 GCF_001483705.2 Eufriesea mexicana
CTGGCATCCGCAGAGTTGTGCAGAGTGCAGTAGAGCAATGTGTAGCGTAGAAGTCCTCCAAATAGCAGTGTATAGCACAAAACACAAAGCAATCCTACCCAAGCTGAACCGAACCTGACTTAAACCAAGTGTAACATGTCACAACCCAACGTGACATGGCCAATATTGCTGGCCTCCCCAGAGACGAGCAGCATATACTAGAACAATGTAGAGCGCAGAAATCCATCGTACAGCAGTGTATAGCACAAGAGTCAATGCTATCCTGTCCTAAACTGTCGAAAAGTAATTAAAGCGAAAACAGCCTAGCCTAGCCTAACGTGCCGGGACCACCATTCCTGGATCCCCCAGAGCCAAGTAGAACATGATAGAGTGCAGTAGAGCACAGAGGTCCATAGAATA
>NW_017090247.1:0-399 GCF_001483705.2 Eufriesea mexicana
GCAATGTGGTTTTGCCATCGGCACCACGGGAAGCCGCCAAAGTCCCTGATGCGCGTGGGGAACTTAGTCGTCGAGGTACGGGACCGGATGAAATACATCGGTCTTCTCCTCGATAGCCACAGGAAATTCGGCGCACATTTTCTCGCGCTGGAACCACGCCTGGAAGGTATGGCGGGTGCGCTCTGTCGCCTGCTACCCAACCTGGGACGGCCAGACGAGAGGGTGCGCCGCCTCTACACGGGAGTCGTTCGTTCGGTGGCACTGTATGGGTCTCCGATCTGGGCGAACGACCTGGTCGCCAGTCCGCGCAGTCTAGCGATTCTCGGGCGAGTCGCTTGCAGGATGGCGATAAGGGTCGTGCGCGGTTACCGCACGACATCCCAAGAGGCGGCGATGGTC
>NW_017090248.1:0-399 GCF_001483705.2 Eufriesea mexicana
GTAGCCACCCACGGATACCATAGCCATTGAATAGATCCGTTCACTGAGCTACATATTTCTTCAGCAGTTGTAGAACGAGCAATGGATAGATATATTGCTGGTGGAGACATTGACGTATATCAATATAGTACTGAGTACAGCAATCAGTGTACTGCAATCTTTCGATTCACCATGTCACTCATGACTTGAATTTTACAGAAATTCTAGAATGACAAGGGGCAGGTCCGTTGCCGCCTGAGATATCACCAATTGACAACATAGTACTAAGAACGGCCATCATCACTCTACTAAACTCGTTAAGTTATTGCCTTTAATGTTTATTGTAGTCCACATCACTCCTATGATGATGAGTGCATGGTACAGTTATGCCTGGCGACAATTACAATTGAGAGTACGGTG
>NW_017090249.1:0-400 GCF_001483705.2 Eufriesea mexicana
CGGACAGCAATACTGATCGCGGCACGTTAGGTTGAGTTAAATTCCGATTTGCTAGGTTCGGTTTGGTTTGGTATGGTATGGTTGAGTATGGATATCTTTTACTTTTCTGCTATGTATTACTATTTGGTAGCTTTCTGAGCTCTACTGCGTCCTACTATACTCTGCTCGACTCTACGGAGGCCAGCAGTAGCGGTTACGGCCCGATAGGTTGTGACTGTCTACGTTTGGTAGTCCTGGGATAGGTCAGGTTAAGATTGGGTGGATTTGACTTTTGCGCTATACACCGCATTACGGAGGATTTCTACGCTCTACATTGCTCTACTATACCCTGCTCGAATCTCGGGAGGACAGTAATAGTTGTCTCGGCATGATAAGTTGAATTAGGCTACGTTCGGTGTGG
>NW_017090250.1:0-400 GCF_001483705.2 Eufriesea mexicana
TCCATATTTATGTTATTATCTATATCTATACTTATATTATATTATTCAAGTGATTCAAATTTTTTTTATTGTTTTATCATTTATTTCGTATATTAATATGTGTGAATATGTTCGAAGGAATTATTTTTATAGTTAAATTGAAGAATTTTATTTTCGTGTTTCAATAATTCTTTTACGTATCTTATTATGCCTTCCCGATGGTAAAATTTTCATATTTGAATCAGCTTAGTTGTTCATTCTTGAAATGATACAGGAAGGTACGTGAAAAGAGAAACATTTACATAATAATAATAATGAGCCATAAATTAAAAGAGAAGCAACAGACAGAAAATTGGAAAATCCCTCAACAGAGTTCACACGAAATAAATGATAAAACAATAAAAAAAATTTGAATCACCTT
>NW_017090251.1:0-398 GCF_001483705.2 Eufriesea mexicana
ATTGCGACGGCTATAATACGCCAATTGAATCTTTCCTCCTTATTTATGCAAGAAAGTTAGCTCACAACAATACTAGTCGAAAATGTCCATAAAATTGAGCCTTCCAGCTAGGTTCTATAGCATTGCGACGGCTATAGTACGCCAATTGAATCTATCCTCCTTATTTATGCAATAAAGTAAGCTCACATCGACATTAGTCGAAACTGTCAATATTACTGAACTTGCCAGCCAGATTCTAAAGCATTGCAAAGCCTATAGCACGACAATAAAATCTTCCCACCTTATTTATGAAAGAAAGTTAACTCACCGCGATATTAGTCGAAAATGAGAATATAATTGAATTTTCGAGGACAATTCTATAGCATTGCCACGGCTATACCACGCCTATTGAATTCCAC
>NW_017090252.1:0-400 GCF_001483705.2 Eufriesea mexicana
AGTGTCAAGTAAATGTGTGATAGTAGTCTTTAACTTCATCTGATAAATAGCATCATTATAGACTTTCTGGTATTAATTTATTCCCTGTTGGCTCTAAGATAGGCATAAGACGATAGGCATAAGGACCAAAATTATTTAAACATCCACCACCACCGAAAGATGTCGAAGCTATCACACACCTCCGATATTATTCACAACCAATGGAAAGACACACACACATCACTTACATTTCACACCAAGCAATCAATAAAGATATGAAAGTTATAAAACCACCGAGACAGCAGCCACGAAGAGAGTTTTCCAATAAATCTCACGAAACAGGACAGTAACACTTCAGAACTCTGTAGTTCATCCTTAACCAGGTCTAGCTCTATTAATTTAGTCCATTGCGGTTGGAAGA
>NW_017090253.1:0-400 GCF_001483705.2 Eufriesea mexicana
TACCATATAGATCCTTGGTATGTGTCGCCAGCGTTGAGGAAGAGGCAAGGAATCGGCGATTTAAGGGCTTCCCTGATCAGAGTCGCCAATCTGGCAAATCCTCCATAGCATTTTTTTTCCACTGCTTACATATTGAATATTCTATATTATTTTAGACCATTGAAGCAGGCAGGTGAAACAAAATTGACAAAGGCAACTATCAGTGAATGATGTATTCACTAATTTGCCTAAGCAAATACAATTTGGTGGAGACGACACTGCACCGTCCCTCCGATCACTGCTATCTGGATTCTGTACAGGTGCTTCTGATTTAATAGGTTTTTCTGCACCTGTAGCTAAATCTTTTATTTCCAATGGACCTTCCATTATAAGTTAATATGTTTGTCCATTTATTAAAACA
>NW_017090254.1:0-400 GCF_001483705.2 Eufriesea mexicana
GGTTTGGTTGAAGGAATATATGTATATATATTAACCCCTCTGTCCGGCTAACCTGATTTCCAGTACCAACGCAAATGGCGATATGTCCTTTGAACTTGTTGTGATATTACGTCTTCATTTTTAGCATTCAACGTTCATCACTGGCAACCTAGATTTGCGAATGTATCGTTTAAGGGTTGTTTCGGCATTTCATTTTAGCTTGGTTGGCAGAATTGTGCAAATGGTTGCTAGATTTTTCGCCTCGATTCCTAGCAATTTATATGCAATTGAAGTGTTCTTTTTAAAAATAACCTAGTAACCAAAGTAGAAAGGAAAAAAAAAGAGTATTTTGTATGAAAGAATGTTATATATGCCAGGGAAAATGTAGTAATTCTATCCTTAGTCACGTATTTAAAAAAAA
>NW_017090255.1:0-399 GCF_001483705.2 Eufriesea mexicana
TCTAGTCAAATACCATTGAACTGCAATGACTATAGCAATCCAATATAATTTTTCCTCCTTATTCTCGTAAAAAGGATACCACGCCACGATGTTTATCGAAAATGTGAAAATAATTGAAGTTTCCTTTCAAATTCTTTTGAAATTCAGTGGCTATAATGAACCAATAGAATTCTTTCTCCCTATTTACGTAAAATAGTGTAGCTTACCCCCATATTAGTTGATAATGTCAATATAATTGACCTTTGTACCCAAATTATATTGAATTGCAATGGCTGTAGCAAACCAATAGAACTTTTCCTACTTATTTTTCTATAAATGCTCCCTCACAACGATATTAGTCGAAAATGTCAATATAATTGAACTTTCTAATCAAATTCTATTGAATTGCGATGGCTATAG
>NW_017090256.1:0-400 GCF_001483705.2 Eufriesea mexicana
TAATTTTTGAAAAAGCAACTTCAACTTCGAGTATAGAACCACGTTCTTTCGATGACTTTTCTAAAACTGATCAGAACTATCCTGTTTGTTGTAATTGGAAAAATGCTAGAACTAATACTGCGCTCTTCCAAAAGATGTTCCACAGCTAAAAGAGGGCCTAACAGGAGTACCCCTACTTCCAATTTCATAAATCCTATTTTTTCCTTAGGAAAGCAGTGTTTCTGCTTCAACCAGGTCACGAAGACCCCTAATCTCTGTCACATTGTGTCAAAAAGTGTTTGACATAGTCTTACACCTAGTTCCTCCATTTTCTCAATGACAATGTGGTCCATTGATCACCTAAAATCCTGTCCAATGTGATTTGACATAATTATCCACATAGTCAGTGTTGTTAACGAGT
>NW_017090257.1:0-400 GCF_001483705.2 Eufriesea mexicana
TACACTGCTATTCGGCGGATTCCTGCAATCCGTCGTGTTCTGATGTGTTCAGCTTGTCTCCGGAAGTGTTCGCAAGAGTGGCATCGGCACGCTACTCTGAGTTAGACTACGTTTGCTTGGGTTAGGTCAGGATGGATTAGGATATGGTATCTTTGGCTTTTCTGCTGCATACTACCATGCGGCGGACTTCTGCGCTCTGCTGTGGCCTAGTATATTCTGGTTGCATCTGTGGAAGCCAGCAATCGTGTTCTAAGCACCTTAGGTTGCGTTCGACCACGTTTGGTTAGGTATGTAAGTTTGGGTTAGGTTAGCTTCTTCTTTCGTAGTATACACTGCTATTCGTTGCATTTCTGCGCTCATCTGTGCTCCGGTATATTCCGCTTGGCACTGGGGAGGCCAG
>NW_017090258.1:0-398 GCF_001483705.2 Eufriesea mexicana
GGAAGATTCTATAGCATTTCAATGGTTATAGCACGCCAATTCGTGTCTTTCCTCCATATTTATACAAGAAAGATAGTTCACCACGATATTAGCCAAAAACGTCAATAACATTGAATATTCCAGGCAGATTATATAGCACTGCAATGGCTACAGCACGCCAATAATATCTTTCCTACTTATTTATACAAGAAAGCTAGCTCACCACGATATTAGCCGGAAATGTCAATAACATTGAATATTCCAGGCCGATTCTACAGCACTGCAATGGCTATAGCACGCGAATAGAATCTTCCCTCATTATTTATCGAAGAAGGTAAGCTCCCCACGATATTAGACGTAAATGTCAATAAAATTGAATTTTGCAGCCAGATTCTATAGCACTGCAATGGCTATAGCGT
>NW_017090259.1:0-400 GCF_001483705.2 Eufriesea mexicana
GGAATCCACCAAATGGCAGTGTACACCACAAAAGTTAAACCTAGCCCAATCAAACTTAGCCTAGCCCAACCTAACCGAACGAAACCTGACTAAGCGAAACGTGCAGAGACCACTATTGCTGACCCTGCCAGAGCCAGGCTGACAATGCTAAAGCACTGTAGGTCGAGGAGGCCCACCCAATAGCACAGTATAGCACTAAAGTCAAATCTATCATCTCCTAACAAAGCCAATCGTAACACAACCAGACATAGCCTAACTGAACCTAACGTGGCGCAACAGCTACTACTGCCCCCGCCCCCGACGGAAGCAGGACATGCTAGGCCACAGTAGAGCGCGCAAATTCTCCGAATAGCAATGCGCAGCATACAACTTAAAGCTATCCCAACTAAACTTAGCCTAA
>NW_017090260.1:0-400 GCF_001483705.2 Eufriesea mexicana
CCTAGGCCCATGCGCACTGATTGTGAGACAATATTTTAGAGAAACTTAATGATATATATTAAAACAGGATAAATAAAGGTGTCTCCACTTCGCCCACTTGACGACCGAGTCCGGGCCTGAACGGAACGGCAAGCAAGACGGGTTGGACACTTAACGTGTTAATAAACATCTTTTCTTTTTCTCCTTTTCATAGAAGTCACAATTTCACATGACACGATGAGAGCCTCTCCATCGAGGAACTCTCCTAATCCTCATATGAGGTCTATTGACCAGAGACGTTTCAGTCTTCTATTTTCCTGAACTTGCAGCAGCGGCTTCATAAGTGGATTCATGTGACTGTGACGACAGCCGACCTGAATCATCGATATGACTAGACTTCCAAAATCCAAGACGCAACCCT
>NW_017090261.1:0-400 GCF_001483705.2 Eufriesea mexicana
AACCTAACCTAGTCAAGTCAAACATAACCTAGCTCAGCCTGACGTGCCGAGACCACTATTGCTGGCCTCCACAGTGCCAAGCAGGTCATACTAGAGCAGAGCATGGCGTATGAATCCGGTGCACTGATGTGCAGGGCACAAAAGTCAAAGTCACCCTAACCAAACATAACCAAACCTAACCTATCCGAACGTATCCTATCTAAACCATACGTGCCCGGACCACTATTTCTGGCCTCCCGGAGCCAAGCAGAACATACTAGAGAGCAGTAACCCACCGCATTGCAGTGTGCGGCACAAAAGTCGAAGGTATCCTAACCTAACCTGTACTAAGTCAGGCAAGCAAATCGTGACATAGCTAAGCATAACATGCAGAGAATAATCTTGCTGGTCCCCCAGAGAC
>NW_017090262.1:0-400 GCF_001483705.2 Eufriesea mexicana
AAGAGTAACCTAACACAACCTATCCAGCCGCGAACACTATTGCTGGCTTCCACAGGAAGGAGGAGAATAGATAGAGCAGAGTAGAGCACAGATGTCCATGGAATATCAGTTTTGAGCACATATGTCAAAGCTAACCTTTCCTAACCAAACGTAACCAAAACTAGAGAAACGGAATCTAACTCAATCCACCATGCCGCGACCATTATTGCTGACCTCCGCGGAGTCGAGCAGAGTACAGTGGAGCAATGTAGAGCGTAGAAAACCTCTGAACAGCGGCGTACAACACAAAAGCCAAAGCTATCCCATCCTAATCTGACCAATCGTAATATTACCAAACGTAGCCTAACAAAACCTACCGTGCCATGACCACTATTGCTGGCATCCATAGGGTCGAGCAGAG
>NW_017090263.1:0-400 GCF_001483705.2 Eufriesea mexicana
AAAATGTTTTAGAAAAATTTCGTTTAGTTAAAAGTTCGTATTTAGGAATTATTTATTGCAATAAGGGATCATATTGAAATGAATATGATACTTGCAAAAATTTTATTGAAAATGATCAGTGAGATGAGTTAATAAGGTAAATGAATGAAATATTAAAAAATGATAAGGAATTAAAAAAACATTATCTTAAAAAGGATAAAAAGGGTTTTGTTATTCGAGGTGCAATGTGGAATATTGGTTGTTTTACAGAAAGGAATGTTTGACATATCTGAAAGGAAGCGCTTATTAATAAAACTTGTAATATTATCATTTACATTAAAATGGTTATATATAAGTGTAACCAAGTAAATTCAAAATCATAACTTTAATGAATTAAAATTTCACACTTTTGAATAGCATC
>NW_017090264.1:0-400 GCF_001483705.2 Eufriesea mexicana
TTTAGTAGAAAAGTAGAGGCTATCCGAACCAAACCATGGACAACATAACATAACCAAGCATAGCGTATATGAACCTAAATGGCGAGACCGCTATTAGTGGCCTGCCCAGAACCAGGAAGAACCTATTAGGGCACAGCAGATCGCAAACATTTACCGCATTTCTTTGTACAGCCCAACGATCATAGATATCCTGCCCTAACGCAAACAAACCCAACCCTAGCAAACGTAACATAAATCCACCCAAAGCACCGCGGCCACTGTTTGTGGCCTTCCCAGTGCAAAGCAAAGGATATTGCATCACAGTATAGCGCAGAAATACACCGAACAATAGCCTATAGCACAAAAGTTACAGCTCCCCTGGCCTAACCTAACCAAACATAGCATAACCGAACCCAACTTA
>NW_017090265.1:0-400 GCF_001483705.2 Eufriesea mexicana
ATCAATAGCGATCTCGTCATGATAGGTTCAGTTATGCTATGTTTGGTAATGTTCTGTTTGTTTGGGTTAGTCTTGGGTAGCTTCGACTTTTCTTATACACATGTCATTACATGGATTTCTGCCATCTACTCTCCACTAACGTGTACTGCTTGGCTCTGGGATGGCCAGTGATGGTGGTCTCTGCAAGTTAGGTTGAGGTAGGCTTCGTTTGGTTATGTCAAACTATGGATAGGTTCGGACAGCTTTGGCCTTCATGCTATACGCTGCGATTCTGTGGATTTCTGCGTCCGACTCTCCTCTAATGCGCTCCGCTTGACACCGCGGAGGCCATCAATGCTTGTCGCGACGCGTTAGATTTTATTATGATACGCTTGGTTATATCAGGTCTGGTTGTTTAGTT
>NW_017090267.1:0-398 GCF_001483705.2 Eufriesea mexicana
TAAGTAAGGAGGAAAGATCCTTTTTGAGTGCTATAGAAATTGCATTAATATAGAATGCGGCTGTAAATACAATTTTGTTGACATTTTCGACTACTATCGTGGTCAGCTAACTTTCTGACATAAATAATGTACAAAGAATCTATTGGCGTGCTATAGGGATAGGAATGATACAGAATACTCCAGGAAAATAAAAATTCATTGACATTTTCGACTAATACCATGGTGAGCTAACTTTCTTGCATAAATAAGGAGGAAAGATGCAATTGGTGTGCTATAGCCTTCGCAATGCTATAGAATCTGGATGGAAAGATCGTTTTTGTTGACATTTTCGACTAATATCGGGGTGAGCTGACTTTCTTGCATAAACAAGGAGGAAAGATTCTATTGGCGAGCTGTAG
>NW_017090268.1:0-400 GCF_001483705.2 Eufriesea mexicana
ATTCACTGTTAAACGAATTGCTATGACCGAATATGATACTGAGAAGCTAAAAATAGGGTCCAGGGCTCAAAAGTTAGCTGTAAGGTAGCTGTAATGATTATAGTCATTATTATTAGAAAGTGTTATATCTAGGAATGGTATAATGTAGAATTGGATAATAAAGAAGTGAAGGAGATACATTCAAAACGAATTGAATAGAAGCATGAAACAAAATTAGAATTAAGTACTTAATTACTATGACAACAGATCATACTAAGAAGCTGAAACAAGATGCACAGTTCAGAAGCCTTGTACCCATGAGGTGTGTAGGTTGATTGGTCATGTTGTAATAGATCAACTTATTCTAACCCAGTGATAAAGATAGGTAATTTTCCGCCATTAGCTGAAGGTATTTCATCAG
>NW_017090269.1:0-400 GCF_001483705.2 Eufriesea mexicana
CGGTCTAACGGTACCTGAGGGTATCCCGTTATTTGCAGCGGACTGGTCACGGACGAACGCGCGGAATACAGAAAATAGGAGACACAAAAGTTTAATAAACTCAAGATCCAATTCATTGGCATCGACATTCGCAATATTAACAATAGTAATAATAATTAATAATAATAATAATTAACACGACTCAAGATTAAAACTAAAATTAAAATAACAACAGAAAGGGAAAAGAGAAAATATTAATATCAAATAAAGACCAAAGACAGAATTATAGTTATAATTAAAATCAAAATTAGAATTAAAATTAAAATCCAAATATATTGCGGAGGGCGAATATCAAATATATCAAATATCAAATATCAAATCAAATCAAATCAAATCAAATCAAATCAAATATATTAATTAA
>NW_017090270.1:0-400 GCF_001483705.2 Eufriesea mexicana
GCAGAGCCAAGCAGGGCATATTAGAGCACAGTAGAGCGCTGAAATCTACCGAATAGCAGAGTAAAGCGCAAAAGTCATATGTATCCTGGCCCAACAATCGAAACGTAACCGAACCAAACGTAATCCAACTCTACCTAACAGACCTACACCACTATTACTGTCCGCCGCAGAGCCAACCAGAGTGCTCCAGAGCACGGTAGAGCGCAGAAATCCACCGAATAGCAGTGTATGACACAAAAGTCAAAGATATACTATCCTAACCTAACCAAACGTATCACAACCAAACGCAGCCTAATCCAACCTAATGCGCCTACACCAGTGTTGCCGGCGTCCCCACCGCCTTGCAAAGCATATTAGAGGAGAGTGGACCGCAGACGCTCATATAATGGCAGTGTACAGC
>NW_017090271.1:0-399 GCF_001483705.2 Eufriesea mexicana
CATCCATCCATACATCCATACATACACACATCCATAAATCCATCCATCCACACATCTATCCAATCATACATACACCCATTCATACATTCATATATACATCCATACATACATCCATCCTTACATCCATCCAATCATACCTCCATCCACCCATACATCCATACATATATACATCCATACATCCATCCATCCGTACAAACATACATCCATACATCCATACATCCATACATCCATACATATATACAACCATACATCCGTACATCCATACATATATCCATGCATACATCCATCCACCGATGCGTCCATCCATCCATCCATTTATACATAAATCCATCCATGAATACATCCATCTAAACATCCATACATCCATCCATACATTCGTCCATTCATCCATCCATTCAT
>NW_017090272.1:0-400 GCF_001483705.2 Eufriesea mexicana
CTGTTGAACCTAGAAGGATAGTACAATTTTAATGACATTTTCGACTAGAATCGTGGTGAGCTAACCTCCGTGCGTAAATAAGGAGTAAAGATGCTTTTTGAGTGCTAACGCCATTGCAATGATTCAGTTTGTGGCTGGAAAATACAATTTTGTCGACATTTTCGAATAATAACGTGGTGTGCTAACTTCCTTGCGTAAGTAAGGAGTAAAGAACCTCTTGGCATGCTATAGCCGTCGCAATGCTGTAGAATGAGGCTGTGAAACTCAATTATATTGACATTTCCGGCTAATATTGTGGAGAGCTAACTTTTTTGCATAAATAAAGAGGAAAGATTCTATTGGGGTGCTATTACTATTGCGACACTATAGAATCTTCCTGGAAAATTAAAATTTATTTACA
>NW_017090273.1:0-400 GCF_001483705.2 Eufriesea mexicana
AATGTCAATGAAATTGGACCTTTCAGTCAGATTATATTGCAATGCAATGGCTATAGCAAACCATTAGCATCTTTCCTCCTTCTTTATGTAGAATATATTGCTCACCACGATATTAGTCGAAATTGTTATTAAAATAGAACTTCTCAGCCATATTCTTCTGCAATGCAATGGCGATAGCAACCCTTTGGAACCTTACCTATTTGTTTCCGCAGAAGAGACTGCTTACATCAATATTAGGCAAAAATGTCAATAGTATTGAACTTTTCAGGCAGACTCTATTGCAATGCAATGGCAATAGGAATCCGATAGAATCTTTCCACCTTATTTACGCAGAAATGCTTGCTCACCGCAATATTAAACGAAAATGTCAATAAGATTGAGTTTTCCGGGCAGTAACAAA
>NW_017090274.1:0-401 GCF_001483705.2 Eufriesea mexicana
GATGGACTTGACTATGAACCACTTGGGATGGACTTGACTATGAACTAGTTAGGATGGACTTGATTATGAACCAGATGGTATTGACTTGACTATGAAACAGTTGGCGTGGATTTAACTATGAACCAGTTAAAATGGATTTGACACTGAACTAGTTAGGATGGACTTGACTATCAACTAGTTAGGATGGTTTTGATTATGATCCAGTTGAGATTGACTTGACTATGAACAAGTTGGGGTGGATTTGACTATGAACTAGTTAGGATTGACTTGACTATGAACTAGTTAGGATGGACTTGATTATGAACTAGTTAGGATGGACTTGACTATGAACCAGTTGGGATGGATTTAACTATGAACCAGTTAAGATGGATTTAACTATGAACCACTTGGGATGGACTTGA
>NW_017090275.1:0-401 GCF_001483705.2 Eufriesea mexicana
CGGGCGCAGAAGTCCACTTTATAGCAGACTATGGCACTAAAGTCAAAGCTGTCCTCTCCTAACGTAACCAATCGTAACATAACCGAACATAATGTAACTCAACCCGACATGCTTCTATCACTACTGCTGGCCTCCCCAAATCCAAGCAGAATACATTAGTGGAGAGTAGAACACAGAAATGCACAGAACCGCAGGGTACATCAGAAAGGTCAGAGGTACCCGAAGCTAACCCAAACCAGCAGGACATAACAAAACATAACATAACCCAACCTAGAGTGCCGAGAACGATTGTGCTCCCCTCCTCAGGGCCAAGCAGGTTATACTAGAGCACGGCAGATCGCAGAAATCCACAGGAAGGCTGTGTGCAGCGAAAAAGTTAAAGATATCCTATACAAACCTAG
>NW_017090276.1:0-401 GCF_001483705.2 Eufriesea mexicana
CCGCTCTGCTGTGCTCTAGTATATACTGCTTGGCTCTGGGGTGGACAGCAATTGCGGCCACGGGACTTTATGTTGAGCTGTGCCTCGTTGTATTATGTTGCGTCTTGTGAGGTTAGGGCATGATAGTTCAGTCATCTGCGCTATTCGCGATTACCGTCCGACCTCTGCGCTCTACTGCGTCCTAATATTCTCTGCTTTTCTCAGGGAGGCAAGCAATAGTGGCCTCTACGCGATAGGCTTAGCTAGGCTACGCTTGCATACGACATGTTTGGTCATGATGGGACAGAATATCAGGACTTTCGCGCCATTCTCGTCCATTCGCTGGACTTCAGCGCCATATTGCGCTCCAATGTGTTCTGCTTGGCTCTGGGGTGGCCAGTAATAGTCGTATCGGCACGTTA
>NW_017090277.1:0-401 GCF_001483705.2 Eufriesea mexicana
TAACTCAAACAACCGTGCCGAGAACACTATTACTGGACCCCCGGAGTCGAGCAGAATACAGAAGAGCGATGTAAAGCGTGGAAATCCTCCGAATTTCGGAGTGCAGCACAAAAATCGAAGCTACGCTATCCTAACCTAACTAATCGTAACATAACTAGACGTATCCTAGCGCATTCTGTAGCGTCACGACCATTTGAGATGGTCTCCCCTGAGTCGAGCAGAGTATAGTACAGCACAACAGATCGCAGAAAGCCACCAAATAGTAGCGCATATCACAAAAGTCAAAGGCAACCCGACCTAACCATACCTAACCTAATCTAACCAAACGTAGTGTAACCAGAACGAACTTGCCGCGGCCACTATTGTAGGCTTCCCCAGAGACAAGCAGAATAAGATAGAGC
>NW_017090278.1:0-401 GCF_001483705.2 Eufriesea mexicana
CTGAATTGTTATATAATTTAAATCATAATTGAATCGGTTAACTTTCCGACTACTGTTGTATATAGTAAGATATAATGGGTTCCATGCTGCCAATAGAAGACATCTCAAGACTTAGCTGTAATTTACGTTGATTATTACAGGATTCCTATGGAATTTGCATCCTCAGTGTACAAAGTAGTCCAACGGCAACATTACAGTGATGATGGCTATTCTCAGTACTGTGTTGTCAATTTTTAAGTTCTCGTGGCTCACAAGACCTGTATTTTGTCATTACGGAAATGCTATAGAACTTATCATAATTGAACAGATTAATCCGGCGGCTACAGTGCTATATTGGTGAATACTACAAGTACCGCACTCTCAATTGAGAATATCTCAGGATATAACCGTAATATACATTG
>NW_017090279.1:0-401 GCF_001483705.2 Eufriesea mexicana
GTGGAGTGCTAAAACATTGGATGTATTAACTGTCGTGCTGTCAATTAGAAAAGTTTGAAGCCATAGCCGTAATTTCCACTGATAATTCATGAATGGCCTTCAAACTTACATCATCAGTATACATAGTAGTCTAACGGCAACGCTACAGTTATGACGGATGCATTAAGTACTGTGTTGCCAATTGTTAATATCTCTAGGGATAATAGACCTGCCTTTTTCATTGTAAAATAGCTACACAGTACAGTCATTATTGAAAAGGATAATGCAGCTGCTTCCGTCCTCTGTTAGTAGATGACCCAAGTACGATGCTGTCAGCTGTGAATAACTGTAGCCATGATCGTAACCTGCGTTTGTTATTCTAGAGTAGCTTTGGAACCGACATTATCAGTGAGCAGCGTTAT
>NW_017090280.1:0-401 GCF_001483705.2 Eufriesea mexicana
ACTGCTATCCACGTCTTTCTGCGCCCTACTGCGCTCCAATATCCTCTGCTTTGCTCTGGGGTGGCCAGTAATAGTGGTCTCGGCACGTTAGGTTTGGCTATGTTACGTTCCGTTAGGGTAGGTTAGGAGGGCATGGTTTGGATTTCTTTGACTTTTATTCCTCCAATGCTTTTAGGCGTATATCTGCTATGAACATTGCTCTACCCTACTCTGCCTGAATCTGGGAGGAGAGTAATAGTTGCCGTGGCACGTCAGGTGGTGTTAGGTTAGGTTAGGCTAAATTTGGTTAGGGTAGCTTTGACTTCCGTGCTGTAAACTGTTATCCGGTGGATTTCTGTGATCTACTGTGCTCTATTGCATTCTGCTTGGTTTTCGGATGACCAGTAACAGTGTTGTCGGCA
>NW_017090281.1:0-401 GCF_001483705.2 Eufriesea mexicana
TCTGCCGTTATATCAGAGAATTGCGCGATGATAGAGACGATGGCAGACAATAGTAAAAACCTGCACGACCCATACTTTCGCGCCTTCCGTACTTGCGCCAGTGTGGTGGACTAGGCCGGCTGGGAGATGAGTCTCCAAGCAACAGCCGGCCGTGCCCAGGAGACGATGGCGGAGAGGGCACGCGTGCTGACGGCGGAGATCGCCGGTCTGCGGGAGAAGGATGACTCCCAGTTGGCGGTGATGGCCGACTTGCGGGAGAACGATGCCTCCCAGCAGGCTGTGATCACCTCCTTGCGTGCGGTGTTGTCTCTGGAGCGGAGGTGGGTATTCGTCGACCCCGCGCCCGCTAGAAACGTGCGTACGTCCGCGGGCGCCGGTGCAGCGGCACCGGCGCCCGAGTT
>NW_017090282.1:0-401 GCF_001483705.2 Eufriesea mexicana
AATTTTAATACACTCCTTAAATTCTAAATCCAATCGTTTGCATATCCCCAATAAAGAATATCAATCAAATAATCAAACAAAAATTTCTACAATATTTCCAAACTACACTGATCCCAAACCTCACCCTCTAACTACCCCTACTACAGCTATTATTATTACCACATACTCCAAAACTTCGAAAAAGAAGTAAACACGAGATTTAACTAAAAATCCCAAGAATCCCTAAGACCTTTTTATTTTAATTTTAATTTAATTTAATTTTATTTCAATTCTAATTTTATTTTATTTTTTTTTAATTTTAATACACTCCTTAAATTCTAAATACAATCGTTTGCATATCCCCAATAAAGAATATCAATGAAATAATCAAACAAAAATTTCTACAATATTTCCAAACTACA
>NW_017090283.1:0-401 GCF_001483705.2 Eufriesea mexicana
TTCACTGCAATGCGGTGTACTCTCGCGAGCTGCGGCGCTGTAGCACACTCTGCATGTATCTGTTGAGGTCAGCAATTGCTGTCTAGCCATGTTAAGTTGAGTTAGGTTGCGTTTGCGTATGTTACGTATGGCTAGGTTAGGATTGGCTGCTTTGACTTTTGTGCTTCACACTGCTCTTCCGTGTGTTCCTGTGATCTACTGTGCTGTAGTACATTCTGCTTGCCTCTGGGGTGGCCAGTAGCAGTGGTCGCGGCACATCATTTTGGGTTATGCTACGTTCTGCTAGGTTTGGTTAGGTCAGGTTATGTTAGGATATATTCGACTTTTGCGCTCTTCACTGCAGTGAGCTTGATTTCTGCGCACTACTGTGCACTAGTGCTCTGTGCTTGTCTCTGTGGATA
>NW_017090284.1:0-401 GCF_001483705.2 Eufriesea mexicana
ATACACTCATCCATCCATACATACATCCATTTATACATCCATATATACATAAATACAAAGATCCATACACACATCCATGCACACATCCTCCCATTCATCCATAGAAACATCCATACATACATCCGTCCTTCCGTCCATCCACACGTCCATTCATCAACACACACATCCATACATCCGTGGATCCGTACATCCTTACATTCGCACATCCATACATCAATACATACATACATCCGTACATACACAGCTCATATACATCTATACATTCAAACATCCATCCTTACATACATCCATACATTCATACACCCATCCATCCATACGTCCACCATCCATACATCCAAACATACACACACACATACATCCACATATCCATCCACCCATACACTCATCCATCCATTCATACA
>NW_017090285.1:0-401 GCF_001483705.2 Eufriesea mexicana
TGCTGAGACCAGTATTGCGTGCGTTCCTAGTGCCAAGCAGAAAATATTAGCGCAGAGTAGATCACAGAAATCCACCGAATTGCAGTGTATGGCGCAAAAGTCAAAGCTATCCTATCCTAGCATGACCAACCTTCACATAACCAAACGTAACATATCTCAACCCAATATGCCGAGACCACTATTGCTGTCCTCCCCAGTGACAAGCAGAAAATATCAGAGCACAGTAGAGCCCAGAAATCCACCGAGTAGAAGTGCATAGCCCCAAACGTCAAAGCTATCCTAACATAACCGAAACCAAATGTGACGTAATCAAACGTTGCATATCTCAACCTAACGTGCCTAGACGACTACTGCTATCCTCCTCAGAGTCATGCCGATCATATTAGAGTAGAGTAGATCGC
>NW_017090286.1:0-401 GCF_001483705.2 Eufriesea mexicana
TCGTCAGTTCTCGGTAAATCCTTCGCTTTCTATGTATAAAATTTCCAAACGTTTCAATAATCCTTCGCCTGACTCTGGTAAGAGTAGCACTACTCACGAGTCCCCACTAGCTGGCCCGGGACGGAACACGCATCCCCTCCCTTTTCTGTTGGTCCCTTCCAGCGCCGCCTGTCGACAGTCGCCCAAACTACCATCAACCGTGGTGAAGGAGGACCTCTATAGACTTTATGTACACGAGGCTGAAGAGTGAAATTGCAAATTACATGGCGCGATTGAGCTGTTGCTTCGCATAATTTTATTCCTATTTTATTTTTGCCATTCTATCTACCTTTTCTTCTTAATTTCTCGACTTAACCTCTCGCGCAATTTTCGTCGGTTTTATTGCCGCGGAAAAATGAAAA
>NW_017090287.1:0-401 GCF_001483705.2 Eufriesea mexicana
AATTATTTTCCGTCAGTGGCAGGCGTAGATCAGTTCTACGCGAAAAGTTGAATCGAAATTTATGCAGAGGAGTTCTCAGAATCGCGCATTGCTGCACGACTAGCGAAACTAGAATCGAAATTTTTCCCTTCTTCGAGCTGCATATTTAATGACCGCTGTCTACGCGTGACAAACATCGACTAAAAATATCGCAAGCAGATGTGCGATGTCACAAAGCACCAATACTCGCTCATAGTTCATCAGAGTTTATGCATATAAACATGCGAATTCAAGTGACACGTTGCATTTCTGCAGAGTCTAGAATATTCTAGTCGAACAAACTGGGTTGATAAAATATTCAAAACGTTCTAACACGTGATCTATCAGAACACGGGTACCATATTTCTTCTAGTTTTAACCAT
>NW_017090288.1:0-401 GCF_001483705.2 Eufriesea mexicana
ATCTGTGATGTTAAATAAAAAGTTTAGTGATAAGGGCAATTCAGTTAGTGATCATTTAACTGATTCAAAATTAAGCTCATAACCAGCTGTTGTACTACATGGACTTGCAAATAAGGAAAGGAAGGAAAGCCGTAGTAACGATTGGGAAAGTGACGAGGAAGTAAAAACCCGAAAAGAATCATAAGTTATAAACAAAGAAGAAGAGTTAGTCTATTCTTTACATTATAACTATGTTATAGAAAGTAGGAATTTTTAATAACTATCTTATATTTATATTTTCAGAGCAATGAAGGAAAGAATAAAAAATAAATTGAGAGACACAAAAAAAGAACCGAAGCAAGCAGAAAATTGTAAAATAGACGATATTGAAGATAAAGATATAGAGGATAATGAATAGGGAA
>NW_017090289.1:0-401 GCF_001483705.2 Eufriesea mexicana
ATATTATTTTTTAAATATTATTTGTTATGAATATTATAAGAAATTATTGATTATTTGGTGACAGCACCAGATAATACTTCAGTTTTGAGAATTCTTAGTTTGAAAGGGGTTACCCGTGGCACATCACGTGGTAATAAATCATGTAGGTACGATAGCAAAGCGCAAACGATGCACTTGGCTCTTGCGATCGCGAACAATTTCGAGAGTCCATTTCTATTTCTCAGCTCTTTCGTGCAATTATCGATACATTATCGGTTCTGCCCGCGGGAAAATCCAATTGATTCTCCACATCGTTGAGCAATTGCCAAACAAACGTTTGGCCAATGCTGAACTGTAATTCGCGAATATGATAGCAACATTCGAGCGAATCGATCGATCGATCCACGAATTTCGTTATATCC
>NW_017090290.1:0-401 GCF_001483705.2 Eufriesea mexicana
AATGCACCGAATATCAGTGTATAGCACAAGAGTGGAAGAAACCTCTCCTAACATAGCCAAACGTAACATAGCCGAACGCAACTTAACACATCCCAACATGGCGAGGCCACTATTGCTGACGTCCACAGAGACGAGGCGCATGCACTAGGGCGCAGAAGTGAACAGAAATACAACGCATTGTAGTGAATAGCGCAAAGGTCGAATATACCGCAAACTAACGAGATCTAACCTAACCCAACCGAACGCTGCATAACTCAAGGTAACTTGCCGCGAACACTGCTGCGGTCGTCCCCAGAGACAAGAAGAATACAGTAAAGCACAGTAGACCACAGGAATCCACCGGATGACAGTGTACAGCAATAAAGTCAGAGCAATCCTGATCAAACTTAGCCCTACCTATC
>NW_017090291.1:0-401 GCF_001483705.2 Eufriesea mexicana
GAGAAACTTGTTTCTATGTTTTCCATCGTGTTTTATATCGACGTTATTCTTATGATTTTCAATCAATATTGAAATACAATTGGTACTGCATTATTCTTCCTTTCTTCCATAATGCGCTGCATTTTGAATTTTTTAAATATCATTCATAGTTTGATTTTTATTAGCTTTTTCTCAAACCTTAGTAAATTCGTCAAATTCGTCCGGTTATCTTCGCATAGGCACCCGTTTTTCGCTCGGCACTAAAGGGGTTAAAGTGTTAATGCCTTTGAGGCCGTATCCTTTCTAGTCAGAGGAGACAACTAGGAGTTGCCTCTAACTCTAGGAGTTTCGTGTGGATCGAAAGGCTCAAAACAATGTGAAACTATCGTATGTACCCTTATTTAAACCTAGCAGTCTCTCTT
>NW_017090292.1:0-401 GCF_001483705.2 Eufriesea mexicana
TTTAGAGCAAAGCAGAGCATATTAGAGGACAGTGGAGCGGAGAAGTCCACCAGAACGCAGTATGAAGCACAAAAGTGAAGGGTGCCCCGTCCTAAGCTAACCAATCGTATCACAACCAAGCGTAACTAAACTCAACCGTACTTGCTGCCACCACTAATGCTGGCGTCCACAGAGCCAAGCAAAACATATTACAGGAGAGTGGGGCGCAGGAATCCACACAATCGGAGTGTACAGCAGAAAATTCGAAGATGTCCAAACCTAAACCAAAGAGACATGACATAAACTAATGTAACCTAATACAGCCTTAGGTGCAACGACCACTATTTTTAGCCGCCCCTCCCCCCCGGAGTCGAGCAGGGTACAGTGGAGCTATGTAGGGCGCAGGAAACCACCGAACTGCA
>NW_017090293.1:0-401 GCF_001483705.2 Eufriesea mexicana
TTACCTAACTTAGCACTACTCCACATAACGTGCAGCGACCACTGCTTCTAGCCGCACCGGAGCAAGGCAGAATGTAGCAGAGCGCAGTAGGTCACAGGAATATGCCGAAAAGCAGTATAAAGCACGAGAGTCGATGTAGCCTATCCTAACCTAGCCAAACGTGACATACATAAACGTAGCCTAACGCAACCCAGTGTGACGAGCACGCCATTGCTGCCCACCACAGAGACAAGCAGTATGCACTAGAGCAGAGTAGAGCGCAGAAAGCCGCCGCATTGCGTTGAAGAGCGCGTAAGTCGATGATACCCAAACCTGGCCTGACTTAACTTAGCCAACCAAGCGTAGTATATCTCAAAGCAACGTGTTGTGACCTCTGCTCCTACCCACCCTAGAGTCAAGCA
>NW_017090294.1:0-400 GCF_001483705.2 Eufriesea mexicana
CCTATTGGCGTGCTGTAGCCACTGCAAGGCAATAGAATCTGACAGGATAGGTCAATTTTTTTGCCATTTTCGACCAGTATCGTGGTGAGAAAGCTTTCTTGAATTAATAAGGAGTATAGATTCTTTTGGCGTGCTATAGCTGTTGCAATGCAACAGGATCTGACAGGAACGGTCAATTTTGCTGAGGTTGTCGACTAATATCATGGTGTGCAAGCTTTCCCGTACGAATAAGGTGGAAAGATACTATTGGCATGCTACAGCCATCGCAATGCAATGGAATCTGACTGGAAAGTTCAATTTTATTGACATTTTCGACTGGTATCGCGGGGAGCAAGCTTTCGTGCGTAAATAAGGAGGATAAATGCAATTGGCGTCCAACAGCCATTACAATGCAATGGAA
>NW_017090295.1:0-400 GCF_001483705.2 Eufriesea mexicana
ATGCTATAGAATCTGGCTGGAAAATTCAATTTTATTGAAATTATCGACTACTATCGTGGTGACTGAACTTTCTTGCATATTCAAGGAGGAAAGATTCTACCGGCGTACTCGAGTCATAGCGATGCTATAGAATCTGTTTGGAAAATTCAATTTTATTAATATTTTTGACTAACATCGTGGTCAGCAAATTGTCTTGGATAAATATAGACGAAATATTCAGTTGGCGTGATATAGCCATAGCAAAGATATAGAATCCAGCTGTAAAACCCTATTTTATGGACATTTCAAATAATATCGTGTTGAGCTGCTTTTCCTGTATAAATAATGAGGAAAGATTCTATTGGCACGCTGTAGCCCTTGCAATGCGATAGAACCTGCCTGGAAAACTCGATTTTATGGA
>NW_017090296.1:0-401 GCF_001483705.2 Eufriesea mexicana
GCCGAGACCACAATTGCTGGACTCCCCAGAGACGGGCAGAGCACATTAGAGCACAGTAGGGCGTAGAAATCCACCGATGAGCAGACTACAGCACATAAGTCTAAGCTACCCTATCCTATCACAACAAGACGCAACATAACCGAACGCAACTTATCTCAGCCTAACATGTCACGGCCGACGTCGCTGGCCTCATCAGAGACAAGTAGAGGCTTGTAGAGCAATGCAGATGGCAGATATCGACAGTGTAGCAGTGTATAGCACAAAAGTGGAAGCTATCCTAACCAGACCTTACCTAACCTAGCCGAACCAAATGTAGCATAACCCAACCTAGCGTGACGCGTCCGCTATTGCTGGCCCTCCAGAGAAAAGCAGAACATATTAGAGGAGAGTGGGCGCCGAAG
>NW_017090297.1:0-400 GCF_001483705.2 Eufriesea mexicana
GAGCAAACTTTTCTGCATAAATAAGGAGGAAAGATTCTATTGGTTTGCTATAGCCATTGCATTGCAATAGACTCTGACTAGAGATCGACGAGTGCAAAGGGTTAATACCTTTTTCTAAAGAATGTCAAAATGCATCGAATGGTACAGTAAAAAATTAAGAATTCCATTTAAAAAAACATTTTTCACTAGGCGTAATAATAAAGACTTTTAAAAACTTTTGGCCGGTACTGTAGTTTGTTTCAATAAGGCAATATTGTGCTCGTTCACGCGTGTGAGTGAAGAATATTGTTAAATTATAAATGAATTTGTTAATTTATAACGAAGACCAATGTTTAATGGTTTAAATAATATTTAATGAAGATCAATTGAATAGAAGAGATTTATTTCTTTTTGTAATTAT
>NW_017090298.1:0-402 GCF_001483705.2 Eufriesea mexicana
GGAGTTTTAAATAAAAATTTTGAAAAAAAAATCGCGAAAATAGGTAATCAAAGCGATAATGTTAATTTTAGATAAAAATTTTGGAGAAAAAATTCGCGAAGGTAGATAATCAAAGCAATAACATTGAATACGGAATTTTAAATAAAAATTTTGAAAAAAAATATCGCGAAAATAAATAATCAAAGCGATAAAGTTGAATACGGAATTCTGAATAAAAATTTTGAAAAAAAATCGCGAAAATAGGTAATCAAAGCGATAACGTTGAACACGGAATTCTGAATAAAAATTTAGAAAAAAAATGTCACAAAAATAGATAATCAAAGCTTTAACGTTGAATACGGAGTTTTAAATAAAAATTTTGAAAAAAAAATCGCGAAAATAGGTAATCAAAGCGATAATGTC
>NW_017090299.1:0-401 GCF_001483705.2 Eufriesea mexicana
CAGACTAAGCCCAAGCAAACATATCATAACCAAACGTAGCCTACCTCAACATAACGTGCCGCAACCACTACTGGTGGCCTTTCCAGGGCCAAGCAGGATAGAGTAGAGCGCAATCGAGCGCAGAAATGCACCGAACAACAGTGCATAGCACAAAAGTAAGGACTATCCTTACCGAACTTTACCCAACCTGAACTAAGCAAACGCAACCCAACTCAACCTAACGTGCCGAGACCAATATTTCTGGCACTCCCAGGGCTAAACGTAATAGAGTAGAGCACCGTAGGACTCAGAAATACTCCGAAAACAGTGTATAGCAGAAAAGGCATAGAAAACCTGATCGAGCTTAACCTAAGCTAACACAACGAAACGTAACCGAACGCAAACTAACGTGCCGGGACTGC
>NW_017090300.1:0-402 GCF_001483705.2 Eufriesea mexicana
ATCCAAACCTAACCAGAGCTCACGGGACCTAGCCAAGCGTACCCTGTCTCAAGCTATCGTACCGAGACCACTATTACTGTCTTCCCAGAGACGGGCAGAGTACACTGGAGCAGAGTAGAGCGCAGAAAGTCACCAAATTGCTATGTAATGCATAAAAGTCAAAGATAACCTGCCCTAACGATACCTGATATTATCTAGACGAACTTAGAGTAGCTAAACCTATCGTGCCGCGTCCACTATTGGTGGATTCCCCAGAGGCAATCATCATATGATAGAGCACAGTGGAGCATAGACGTCCGTAAGATGTCAGAATTGAGCTCATATGTCAAACCTATTCTAAACTATCTCAGCAAAACCTAACATAACTCAAAGTGCCCCAACACAACCTAGCGCGCCGCGAAC
>NW_017090301.1:0-402 GCF_001483705.2 Eufriesea mexicana
CACAGCTATGCTATGGACTTCTGCGCTCTACTGTTCGCTAACATGTTCTGATTGGCTCTGAGAATGCCAGCAATGGTAGTCTCGGCACGTTATGTAGAGTTAGGCTACATTTGTTTATGTTTGGTTAGGTTAGGTTAGGACACGTTAGGCCAGGATATGTTTCAGCTTTGTGATATACACTGCAATGCGGCGGATTTCTGCGCACATCTGTGGTCTAGTACGTTCTGCTTCGCTCTGGGGACGCCAGCAATAGTGGTCTCGGCACATTAGGATGAGTTAGGTTTCGTTCGGTTAGGTCAAGCTGGGTCAGGTTTGGTTAGCAGCCCTTCGATTCTTGTGCTGTACACTCCTATCCGGAAGATTTCAGCGCTCTACATTGTTCTACAGTACTCTGCTCCACTA
>NW_017090302.1:0-402 GCF_001483705.2 Eufriesea mexicana
AGTATCTCCTATTTCCAAAATTTCGAATGAAAAGAAGCTACTTTTCAATCAGGAAGCGATAAAACACAAAAAATCCAAGTGAGTGAGGACAATTTAGCCCCAGACGAAGTGACAATTTCGTAATAAGGAGGCTAGGACCTAATTAAACCGAAAGATTGGGGATACCTAACCCTAGAAGCCTAAACCTAAAGCTCACTGACATCAAAGTATCTCCTATTTTCAAAATTTCGAATGAAAAGAAGCTACCTTTCAATCAGCAAGCGATAAAGCACCAAAAATCCAAGTGAGTGAGGACAATTTGGTCCCAGAGGAGACCCCAGAAGATCTCAGTCAATCTGACAATAAGAAATAAACTAGGACCCAACCAAGTCGTAAAGCTCTGGGTCATTCGAAACCCCGGGA
>NW_017090303.1:0-402 GCF_001483705.2 Eufriesea mexicana
ATGATATCCATCTTGATCCTTCATCTATTGATACTTACAATTTCCTTCTCGAATTTTGTTTTCTGCACTCAAACACTTGGCGTACATTCTATTGGCAGTCTATAACCTGTTAATTTATTTTTTTACTTAAAACATGCATAGTCTACACACATCCCTTTTTATATTACTCACTTCAGGTCTCGTTTGTTTCCATTACTCCCGCAATCCTTTGTCATTTTCTCCAGCTACAGATTTATTCGCTATTTACAATCAAAAATATCCATCATGCAATTATCGTCGAATAATAGTATATATCACAAGCACATAATCATAGTTAGTAACCGATTCAAATTCAAGCGTCTTCGATCAGCGCCGTCTGTGAGTTTGGACTAGAACCTTGAACCATTGCTGTCGTTTGAATTT
>NW_017090304.1:0-402 GCF_001483705.2 Eufriesea mexicana
CGATTTAAATTATAAAGGGAATTTTAAAAAACAATATACATTATTTCATTGCATTTCTCCACTGTTTGTTTTATGGAGTTAATAAATTTGTGCAGTGAACGGCTCATATAGTAATACCTAGTATGATATTACAATGTTGTGCTTGAAGTAATAAAATTTCTTATCTGTTATACATACATATAGAAGTCTAACAAGAGAATGAAAATATACATACATATATTGAATAACGATAAACTCCATTATATGAATACGTATCTTAAATTTTCCAATTTATTAAATTAGTTTATTAATTAGTTAATCTAAAGAGACTAGAATTAATATCATAATCTCTCGTATTCATAATTAATAAATAAAAAATAATGTACTTAGCTTACTTTAATTGAAGTCTGTCTAATTATATTC
>NW_017090305.1:0-402 GCF_001483705.2 Eufriesea mexicana
TGCTGACTTCCCAAGAGCCACGGAGAATATAATGGAGCATAGTATAGCGCAGACAACGGCCGCATTGCAGTGTAACGCATAATATTCAAAGCCGTCCTAACGGTACCTAACGTAACCTGACATGACCAAACGTAATTTAACTAAACATAACGCTTCGAGACCACCGTTGCCCCCCCCCCGCAGAGCCAACCAGATTCTACTAGAGCACAGTAGGTCGCAGAAATCCACCGCACTGCAGTGTATAGCGCTAAAGTCGAAGATGTCCAGACGAAACCTAACCCAACGTAACGTAACCACATCGTGCTGCCACCACTATTGCTGGCGTACCCGGAGGAGGGCAGACCATATTATAGTTCAGTAGAACGCAGATGTTTGCCGAATAGCAGTGTATAGCACAATAGA
>NW_017090306.1:0-402 GCF_001483705.2 Eufriesea mexicana
ACATTCAAAGAAAAACTTTCCCAATGTCTCCATTTTTTTTCAAATTCTTATTCTAGTCTTCCAGAAATTATTAACACCGAGATGATCTCACGTCCATTTTATTATCTGCTTCTAAATTCTCATTCCAATCTTCTAGAAATGATTGATATTGAGATAATTTTACGTCCATCTTATTATTTGCTTCCAAAATCTCATTCCAATTTTCCAGAAATTATTGACACCGAAATAATGTCACATCCATTTTACTATTAGTTTCCAAATTCTCATTCCAATCTTCCAGAAATTATTAACACCGAGATGATCTCACGTCCATCTTATTATTTACTTCCAAATTCTCACTCTAATTTTCCAGAAATTATTGACACCAAGAAAATCTCACGTCCATTTTATTATTTGCTTCCA
>NW_017090307.1:0-402 GCF_001483705.2 Eufriesea mexicana
ATATTATTTTAATTTAACGCAACTTTAATTTAATAAATTTCTTCGTCGTCATTACTCATGTAGGAGTACAGTGTCGTACAAAGGTTTCTGAAATTTTCTTATCGTGTTAGAGCGAAACCGTGTTATAGGATGACGTGTTGTAGGAGGGTTACCGCAATTTATGAATAGTGCTATAGTGAAACCGTGTTATAGGATGCCGTGTTATAGGGAGAACACCTGTACTATATATAATACTATTATATATTATATATACTATTACGAGCAATTATATATAGTAATATTAGTGATAATAATACTATTACGAGCAATTACATATAGTAATGTAATAACATAATATAGTAAATTGTTTTTACATCTGTTTACTATATTCCAATGGTTAATGTCGTTTTGTTTACTTTTTTT
>NW_017090308.1:0-401 GCF_001483705.2 Eufriesea mexicana
TATATGGATGTATGGATCGACGTATGTATGAATGTGTGTATGGGTGTATGTATGAATGTGTGGATGTGCGTATGATTGTATGTATGGATGGATGGTTGTATATTTGGGCGGATTTATATACGTATGGATGTGTGGATGTATGGTTGTACGAATGTATGGATGAACGGGTTTATGGATGTATGGATGTATATATGTATGGATGTATGGACGCATAGGTGTATGGATCGATGAATGTATGGATGGGTGCTGGTATGGATCGACGGATGCATGGTTCAATGTATGTATGGATGGGTGGATGTATGGATGGATTTATGTATGGATGAATGCTTGTATGGATAGATGGATGTATGGATTGTTTGAGGTATGAATGGACGGATGTATGGATCGGTGGATGTATGGAT
>NW_017090309.1:0-402 GCF_001483705.2 Eufriesea mexicana
TTGGCTAAATTTGGTTAGGATGTCTTTGACTTTCGTGCTATACGGTGGATTGCTGCGTTCTACTGTGCACTACTATGTTCTGTTTGGCTTTTGGGAGTAGAACAGGGGTGGTCATCGCTATGTTGAGTTAGGCTACGCTTGTTTATGCTACGTTTTGTAAGGTTACTGCACGATAGCACCGCCTTTTGCGCTGTACTATGCTATTCGGTGGACTTCTGCGCTCTACTGTTCTCTAACACGCTCTGGCAGCGACTGGCGAGGCCAGAATTAGTGGTCTCGGCTCGATAGGTTGAGTTGGACTACGTTTGGTTGGGTTACGTTGGTTTGGGTTGGGTTACGTTGGTTTGGGTTGGGTTTGGGTAGCTATGACTTTCGTGGTATACACTGCTATTCGGTGAATTT
>NW_017090310.1:0-402 GCF_001483705.2 Eufriesea mexicana
CGTTCGTCGTTGTGTCGTCGCGGTCTTGCCTTCGTCGCGCTTCTCACCGCGCGATACGCCAACTTTCTCGCGTGATTTCGAACGGCCACGAGCGTGCGCCGTGCGCTTTTTCTAGCGGTGGCGCTGACGACTCGATCGGGAACACCTCGAAACCTCTCGACGTGCCTCGTAGAGCACGTTTCGCGGTGCAATTTAATTTATTGTCGGGATTCGGGCGTAGACAATTTCATACGCGAATCTTTCTCCGTACAATGGCATATTCGAAAAGAGGGAATATCCGTTCGTATACGCGGTGCAAAAGTTAAATTACGTCGATGGAAAAATATTATTGGGAATATCGACGGCGAGTGACAGTGGCGCTCTGGCATCATGGCGGCGCATTCTAACGTTGACGTACGTGAT
>NW_017090311.1:0-402 GCF_001483705.2 Eufriesea mexicana
AAGGAACGTAACATGACTCAACGTAACGTGACGAGACCACTATTTCTGGCCTCCACAAAGGCAAGCAGTGTATTTCGGCGGTCCCATCTCCTATAATATGTTCTGCCTGTATCTGTTGAGGCCAGCAACAGCGGCCGTGGCTCGTACGGTAGAGTTAGGTTACGTTTGGGTATGTTACAATTGATTACGATGGGAGAGGATAGCTTTGACATTTGTGCTAAGCACCGTAGATGCATTTCTGCTGTTTATGTCGCCATACTATCCTCTGCTCGTCTCTGAGGTGGCCAGCAATAGTGGTCGTGACACGATAAGCTGAGTTAGGTTACGATTGGTTAGGCAAGTTAGGTTAGGTTTGGTAATAATGGCTTCGACGCTTGTGCTATACACTTCGACTCGTTTGAT